>NC_068422.1:80060333-80092833 GCF_023373465.1 Oncorhynchus keta
AAATGTTGTCTCCGATTTGTGTCAGTCTATTCAGTTGAAACAAAATGGCAGTTTTCCTACAGGTTAGAGCAACAGCAGCACGTATTGACTAAGCCAGTATGATCATGTAAGTACGCCTTCCCTCCACCCGTTCCTGTTGAAATCAAACAGTGCACTAACGGTGTGCAGTGGCGTGTGTTGTCTGTTAAGCACTATGCAATCACCCTCTCATCCAGCGGCTTTGGGTATGTCGTGTCACATCCTATGACAGTCGGATAAGAATATCTCACCCCGGATAAGATGCACGGATTTGAAAAATGTCACTCAACATGACTGATTCCAACCCCCCCACACCCTCCGTCGCCTGTTCCAGGGTTCCTTATTTAGCATTTCAAAATTCCCTTTCTTTGCGACGCTCCAGGGAAAAAGGTGGTAGCAGGGAAGAGGACCTCCTTTATGAGGCCTATCAGTCCAGGAGATGGATATGTTTGCTTATTGGACAGTAAAAGGCCAGTCTTCAGGTGACAACTGGCCATGGTTATTCAGGCTTTTATTCATGCATATTTAGAGGATGGTAATGAGTTTTTTTTGCATTGTTGCATGAGAATGGCGGGTCCCTGGTGGCTTTGGAGTGGTGGCGGTCGGAAGGCAGGCAGGCAGGCAGAGCCGGACAGACAGACTGATGGAGTGGAGGATGGAGGAGAGTGCCCGGTGGTCGTGTGTGTGCCCAAACGCCAGGCCCCCAGCTCCACGTTAACTCACTGGGCAGAGTGGGCCTGTCCTCCACTGTTTTTGTGTGCGTACACGCGTGCGTTTGACGACCCTGAAGTTCAGCATCACATCCCCCTGCCGTCCTCTAGTTCCTGACAATACATCCCAGATCTCAGGGATTGCCTCTGTGTACTCTGGCTGGTTGGACTTAAATGACTTGTTGTATTATTGATGACTTCATATGTGGTTACGTTATCGCTGTCTAGAGATGCAGGAAATGTCATTATCTTGTGATGTGAGGAGCTTTTTGAAGGCAAACTTCAGTCTGATTATTCCTTCCATATTTACTATGTCAGGAAATAATCTAGGTAACACACTTCCACTATTTTCATTGTTGTTAGCTATATGCATAACTAGCGCTATACCTATTGAACATGGAAAATGGTATTAATTGCATAAAATGTATGAAATTCTAAATATTTTCAGGTTTACCTCTAATCTAATTTACATTTCCACATGCACTCGCCAAAACCTTGGTATTTTATTGCAGTCTCTGGACCACCATGTGCGGTTGGATAAATAACAAATACAGAGGTCAAAGATCATTGTCAATTAGTACCTACCCAGATGAGCAATTACCAGTCACCAGTGGGGATGGAGATTGCACCATTTTTCATCAGCCAGCCTTGCTTTCAGATGCCACTGTGCTTTACATGCATGTCATAGTCAGAAGCATGCAGCAGTGGGGTATTGTAGTAGAGGCTGTTGGAGATGATTAGACTGTGTTCTTAGTTTCCATATTAAAGACAAACAGCTGAGGCCTGATTCAGCACATGAATACATATTTGGCTACACATAGTATTTCCATACAGGGCCCTTTTTCATTGTCATCTTGAAAGGCAATTGTGTGTAAGGGTGTGTGAGAGTGTGAATGCATGTGTGTGTTTCTGTGTGTATCGTAAATGGTAGAGGTTCAAAAGGCCAGCCAAAAGGCTGTCTATTTACTCTCGCCTATCAATGCAGTTGTATGAGATTTATCAATGTATCAGATTTGAACAACACATCAGACATTCAGACAGCTTTTCCTACCAGTTTTGATTTAGTCATCATTGGCATATTTATTTCGGTTGACTTCCGTCCCCACTCTACCTCATATGTCATTCTGATTTGTGCCTCAGTGCTTACATTATAACAGGACCAGCTCCCACAATGCATTGCAGGAGTGTACATACATAGAGTATACAGAAGAGAGTTGTATGCAGAGTCAGACATAGCTTTCCTGTTGTGATTTTCTCTTTCTCTTTTTCCTTCTTGGCAGTGTTAGTCGTGTCCCCAGTCAAACCCTGGCTGACGAGTGTAGTGTAGTGTGTGTAGCGCGCACACACACACACACACACACACACACACACACACACACACACACACACACACACACACACACACACACACACACACACACACACACACACACACACACACACACATTGAGGGCTGATGGCTGTCTGTGGCTGGGACCCGGGACAGTGTAGAGACCAAGGAGATGGGACAGGAGAAAGGCCTTCTAAATCAGCCAGCAATCCAAAGGCCTCCCATAAATCCTCCAAATGGGCTGGGGTGGGGGACGTAAAGCACACCTGCAAGACTTATGTAAGTCTTATTAAACCATAAATTGCTAACACCAGCCCCTTGCTGGAGCTGTTCCCCGCTAGAATAAATCTCAGAGTGCACTTGATGTGATGAGAGAGGGAGAGAGACAGATAGAGGGAGAGAGACAGGGAGAGAGAGAGAGAGTTGGAGAGAGACAGATAGAGGGAGAGAGACAGATAGAGGGAGAGAGACAGATAGAGGGAGAGACAGAGACAGAGTGGGAGAGAAGAAGGAAAAAGGATTGTGAAGGTTACGACAGCGTAGTGTAGCAGTTTGATGGTATGCAGACAGTAATAGTCTTTGATTGTGGCTAACAGCTTAACACCTTCACCAGCTGCCTGAGGAGATGGCTGGGGATGGGGGAGAGGAGGGAGATGAGGGAGAGGGAAGACGGGAGGATGAGGACCAGGTCCAAGTCGTCCATGCTCACCAGACTGTTAGTGGTTCCATAATGTATTATATATCACCTTCCTCCTCAATGTTCACCTCCCCTGGCTCTGGCCCGCCCCTGCCCCCTCCCCTGGCTCTGGCCCCACCCCTGCCCCCTCTTCTGGCTCTGGCCCCGCCACTGCCCCCTCCTCTGGCTCTGGCTCCGCCCCTGCCCCCTCCCTTGGCTCTGGCCCCGCCTCTGGCCCTGCCATCACATTATGTGCCCTAGTAACAGGGTCGGAGACTGTGTGTGGTGTGTGTGCCTGTGTGTAACACCGCCATGTTTGTCAGGGTAAAAGCCTGAGTTCCAGCGCTCCTGTGCCTTGCCTGGTGAGTTCCCGTCCCCACACACCCACGCTCTCCTCTCCTCCCTTTTTCCTCTGCCTCTGAGGGGCCGGGGCCCCTGAATTAAACATCAAAGCACACAGGAGCGCCCGCATCAACTGCCATAAAACACACACACCGCACAGGGAGGGAGGCGGAGGGAGGATATTCATATGGGAAGAGCAGGTCAGCAGATTGCTCATACACACACTTTCAAAGCAGATTCATTTGTTCACAAAATGGGCGAAGTTGTGAGCGAGGTTACTGATTTCCGCATGCCATCTGTTTTCTCCCAGGCTTTGGCTAGCTTTCTACAGGCACTTCTGTCACTCCCATATAGTGTCTCTGTTCAGGTAGACTGAGTGGACAGTACACATAGCTTTCTACTGGCACTCCTGCCACTCCCATATAGTGTCTCTGTTCAGGTAGACTGAGTGGACAGTACACATAGCTTCCTACTGGCAGTCCTGCCACTCCCATATAGTGTCTCTGTTCAGGTAGACTGAGTGGACAGTACACATAGCTTTCTACTGGCAGTCCTGCCACTCCCATATAGTGTCTCTGTTCAGGTAGACTGAGTGGACAGTACACATAGCTTCCTACTGGCAGTCCTGCCACTCCCATATAGTGTCTCTGTTCAGGTAGACTGAGAGGACAGTACACATAGCTTCCTACTGGCAGTCCTGCCACTCCCATATAGTGTCTCTGTTCAGGTAGACTGAGTGGACAGTACACATAGCTTCCTACTGGCAGTCCTGCCACTCCCATATAGTGTCTCTGTTCAGGTAGACTGAGTGGACAGTACACATAGCTTCCTACTGGCAGTCCTGCCACTCCCATATAGTGTCTCTGTTCAGGTAGACTGAGTGGACAGTACACATAGCTTCCTACTGGCAGTCCTGCCACTCCCATATAGTGTCTCTGTTCAGGTAGACTGAGAGGACAGTACACATAGCTTTCTACTGGCAGTCCTGCCACTCCCATATAGTGTCTCTGTTCAGGTAGACTGAGTGGACAGTACACATAGCTTCCTACTGGCAGTCCTGCCACTCCCATATAGTGTCTCTGTTCAGGTAGACTGAGAGGACAGTACATTTACATTTACATTTAAGTCATTTAGCAGACGCTCTTAGACTGAGTGGACAGTACACATAGCTTTCTACTGGCAGTCCTGCCACTCCCATATAGTGTCTCTGTTCAGGTAGACTGAGAGGACAGTACACATAGCTTCCTACTGGCAGTCCTGCCACTCCCATATAGTGTCTCTGTTCAGGTAGACTGAGAGGACAGTACACATAGCTTCCTACTGGCAGTCCTGCCACTCCCATATAGTGTCTCTGTTCAGGTAGACTGAGAGGACAGTACACATAGCTTCCTACTGGCAGTCCTGCCACTCCCATATAGTGTCTCTGTTCAGGTAGACTGAGTGGACAGTACACATAGCTTTCTACTGGCACTCCTGCCACTCCCATATAGTGTCTCTGTTCAGGTAGACTGAGTGGACAGTACACATAGCTTTCTACTGGCAGTCCTGCCACTCCCATATAGTGTCTCTGTTCAGGTAGACTGAGAGGACAGTACACATAGCTTCCTACTGGCAGTCCTGCCACTCCCATATAGTGTCTCTGTTCAGGTAGACTGAGAGGACAGTACACATAGCTTCCTACTGGCAGTCCTGCCACTCCCATATAGTGTCTCTGTTCAGGTAGACTGAGTGGACAGTACACATAGCTTTCTACTGGCAGTCCTGCCACTCCCATATAGTGTCTCTGTTCAGGTAGACTGAGAGGACAGTACACATAGCTTCCTACTGGCAGTCCTGCCACTCCCATATAGTGTCTCTGTTCAGGTAGACTGAGAGGACAGTACACATAGCTTCCTACTGGCAGTCCTGCCACTCCCATATAGTGTCTCTGTTCAGGTAGACTGAGTGGACAGTACACATAGCTTTCTACTGGCAGTCCTGCCACTCCCATATAGTGTCTCTGTTCAGGTAGACTGAGAGGACAGTACACATAGCTTCCTACTGGCAGTCCTGCCACTCCCATATAGTGTCTCTGTTCAGGTAGACTGAGAGGACAGTACACATAGCTTCCTACTGGCAGTCCTGCCACTCCCATATAGTGTCTCTGTTCAGGTAGACTGAGAGGACAGTACACATAGCTTCCTACTGGCAGTCCTGCCACTCCCATATAGTGTCTCTGTTCAGGTAGACTGAGAGGACAGTACACATAGCTTCCTACTGGCAGTCCTGCCACTCCCATATAGTGTCTCTGTTCAGGTAGACTGAAAGGACAGTACACATAGCTTTCTACTGGCAGTCCTGCCACTCCCATATAGTGTCTCTGTTCAGGTAGACTGAGAGGACAGTACACATAGCTTTCTACTGGCAGTCCTGCCACTCCCATATAGTGTCTCTGTTCAGGTAGACTGAGTGGACAGTACACATAGCTTTCTACTGGCAGTCCTGCCACTCCCATATAGTGTCTCTGTTCAGGTAGACTGAGAGGACAGTACACATAGCTTTCTACTGGCAGTCCTGCCACTCCCTTATAGTGTCTCTGTTCAGGTAGACTGAGAGGACAGTACACATAGCTTTCTACTGGCAGTCCTGCCACTCCCATATAGTGTCTCTGTTCAGGTAGACTGAGAGGACAGTACACATAGCTTCCTACTGGCAGTCCTGCCACTCCCATATAGTGTCTCTGTTCAGGTAGACTGAGAGGACAGTACACATAGCTTTCTACTGGCAGTCCTGCCACTCCCATATAGTGTCTCTGTTCAGGTAGACTGAGAGGACAGTACACATAGCTTCCTACTGGCAGTCCTGCCACTCCCATATAGTGTCTCTGTTCAGGTAGACTGAGAGGACAGTACACATAGCTTCCTACTGGCAGTCCTGCCACTCCCATATAGTGTCTCTGTTCAGGTAGACTGAGAGGACAGTACACATAGCTTCCTACTGGCAGTCCTGCCACTCCCATATAGTGTCTCTGTTCAGGTAGACTGAAAGGACAGTACACATAGCTTCCTACTGGCAGTCCTGCCACTCCCATATAGTGTCTCTGTTCAGGTAGACTGAGAGGACAGTACACATAGCTTTCTACTGGCAGTCCTGCCACTCCCATATAGTGTCTCTGTTCAGGTAGACTGAGAGGACAGTACATTCCAGCAGGTAGAATACAGACACATAGTTTTTTCCTTTTTACCAAGACTGTGTTTTCATTAATTATACAAGGACTCGTCAGTTAAAATACTTGCAATAACTAGTTCCAATTGTTGAACATGATTGATGCTTGGGCTGCCATGGTGCATGATGGTAGATTTGCTTGTTGGGCCACCATCAGGGTTTTGTGACTCCCACTCTTCCTGGGCTAAAATCACTGTGTATCTCCAAGTGGAGGTACGTGGTGTGGGGAAATACAGAACGTCGGAAGATGACGTCAGTTTTCTCGTCACAAATAGACGTTTGTCCAAGAAATTACGTGAGACTGGGATATCTGGTTGTTCAAACATCCAGCTAATGGTACAGCTGCTGCTGTGTATTTCACACACACACACACACACACACACACACACACACACACACACACACACACACACACACACACACACACACACACACACACACACACACACACACACACACACACACACACACACACACACACACACACACACACACACACACACACACACACACACACACACACACACACACACACACACACACACACACACACACACACACACACACACGTGTCCCTTTCTGTTTGCGCTTGTGGATGGCACATGTGACTGAGCCAATTAGCAAGTTGACGGTAAACAGCCTTTTTGAGGTGATGTAGCTGAGTTGTTATATTTGAAGTAGAGACTGTGCATGCTGCTGTGGCATTAGGGCAGATTGAGGATGTTTGTGCCGTGTGTCTGCGCTCCGCCTATGTGGCGTATACACACAGCTTTGGGTTATAAAAGGGCTTTTTGTTACCTTTCTGTGAGTCAGTGTCACAGGCATGTCAGTCTGAGGGTTAGTGCAGAGCAGCAGCAGCAGGGGGGGAGGTGCACATTGATCTTCCTGTAGAGTACAGATACCGTCATTTAACTTACTACTGAGGTACTTTTGGGGAGAGATAGTGCTGGGGAGAGGTTCTGTTGAGAAGAGATACTGCTGGGGAGAGGTTCTGTTGAGAAGAGATACTGCTGGGGAGAGATACTGTTGAGAAGAGATGCTGCTGGGGAGAGATACTGTTGAGAAGAGATACTGCTGGGGAGAGGGAATGGTGGGGAGAGGTTCTGTTGAGAAGAGATACTGCTGGGGAGAGGGAATGGTGGGGAGAGGTTCTGTTGAGAAGAGATACTGCTGGGGAGAGGGAATGGTGGGGAGAGGTTCTGTTGAGAAGAGATACTGCTGGGGAGAGGGAATGGTGGGGAGAGGTTCTGTTGGGGAGAGATACTGCTGGGGAGAGATACTGCTGGGGAGAGGTTCTGTTGAGAAGAGATACCGCTGGGGAGAGGTTCTGTTGAGAAGAGATACTGCTGGGGAGAGGGAATGGTGGGGAGAGGTTCTGTTGGGGAGATACTACTGGGGAGAGGTTTTGTTGAGAAGAGATACTGCTGGGGAGAGGTTCTGTTGAGAAGAGATACTGCTGGGGAGAGGGAATGGTGGGGAGAGGTTCTGTTGGGGAGAGATACTACTTGGGAGAGGTTCTGTTGAGAAGAGATACTGCTGGGGAGAGGTTCTGTTGAGAAGAGATACTGCTGGGGAGAGGGAATGGTGGGGAGAGGTTCTGTTGGGGAGAGATACTACTGGGGAGAGGTTCTGTTGAGAAGAGATACTGCTGGGGAGAGGTTCTGTTGAGAAGAGATACTGCTGGGGAGAGGGAATGGTGGGGAGAGGTTCTGTTGGGGAGAGATACTACTGGGGAGAGGTTCTGTTGAGAAGAGATACTGCTGGGGAGAGGTACTGTTGGGGAGATATACTGCTGGGGAGAGGTACTGCTGGGGAGATATACTGCTGGGGAGAGGTACTGCTGGGGCGATATACTGCTGGGGAGAGGTACTGCTGGGGAGAGGTACTGCTGGGGAGAGGTACTGCTGGGGAGATATACTGCTGGGGAGAGGTACTGCTGGGGAGATATACTGCTGGGGAGATATACTGCTGGGGAGAGGTACTGCTGGGGAGAGGTACTGCTGGGGAGATATACTGCTGGGGAGAGGTACTGCTGGGGAGATATACTGCTGGGGAGATGTACTGCTGGGGAGATATACTGCTGGGGAGAGGTACTGCTGGGGACATATACTGCTGGGGAGAGGTACTGCTGGGGAGATGTACTGCTGGGGAGATATACTGCTGGGGAGAGGTACTGCTGGGGAGATATACTGTTGGGGAGATATACTGCTGGGGAGAGGTACTGCTGGGGAGATATACTGCTGGGGAGAGGTACTGCTGGGGAGAGGTTCTGTGTGCTGCCCTTGAAAATAGCCAAGAAAATATAGATATATTTTGTGCATTCTAATTAGTTGGGAATATGGACAGGAGCATGCTGTCTTGTAATTGGTTAACATTTTCTTCACTAACGTCATGGCTCTTACCGTATTCATAATAAATACTGTCTATCTATAGTCATTGAATGATATAATCACAAGATAATAATCAGATAATGATTCAGTCTAGCAGATGGACGGAGGTGAGATGAAGAGGTGCATCCTCTTTGGGTCCTCATTCTTCAATTAAACTCACTTAGTCTGTGTAAAAAGGTCTCATTCATTTCAGTGACACCCAGACTTCCAAACATACTCCTCTACACAGTGCAGAAATGTAGAGGTGCTCATACATCTCTATTTCACTGTGATATTCCTCTTTGTCGAGAGGCAAAATGATTTTCTAATGTGTATTAGAAGCAGAAACAATGGACAGCAGTCATTTGTGGTGGTGGTGGTGTGGTTCTATGACGGGGAGATCACTCTTGTTTTTATCCAATCTCTGTTTAGAGATAATCACTGGTTGTCCCAAACACCTGCGCTTCGATTGGCCTGACCTGCCGCCCAAATGAGCGCAATTAATGACAATTACCCCCTAGGTGTCAACACAGAGACATTAACAAATAGGAAACTAGGGATGCGTCCCAAATGGTATCCTATCCCCTATATAATGAACCACTTTTGACTAAAGCCCTTTCAAAAGTAGTGCACTATATAGGGAATAGGGTGCCATTTGGGACGCACCCCAGGCCATCAGGATAGACCAGGCATTTGTCCTCCAAGTAAATATGTAATGATTACTTCTGTAAAGCAGCATGGTTGGAGTAGTTTGGTGAGGCGAGGCTCACTACCAAGGCAATCTATTTGTGTTTGCCTCAGCTCTATGGTGGCTGGTTAAGCAAGCTGGACAAAGCAGAATGGATGGACTTGAGTCTCTGGTGCAGCCAGGCTAGGTGGAGGGGAGCAGTAAACTAGACCAGAGGTGTGTGAATGGGATTTCTCATCAGATGATAATCAGAGTGGATGCAATGGTTAAAAAAGTAAGACAAATTTTTGCTAAATAAAAAGGAAAGGGTAACACAATAAAAACAATGACAAGGCTAAATAGGAGGAGTACCAGTACTGAGTCAATGTGCAGGGGTACGAGGTAGTTGAGGTAAATGAGTACTGAGTCAATGTGCAGGGGTACGAGGTAGTTGAGGTAAATGAGTACTGAGTCAATGTGTAGGGGTACGAGGTAGTTGAGGTAAATTAGTACTGAGTCAATGTGCAGGGGTACGAGGTAGTTGAGGTAAATGAGTACTGAGTCAATGTGCAGGGGTACGAGGTAGTTGAGGTAAATGAGTATTGAGTCAATGTGCAGGGGTACAAGGTAGTTGAGGTAAATGAGTACTGAGTCAATGTGCAGGGGTACGAGGTAGTTGAGGTAAATGAGTATTGAGTCAATGTGCAGGGGTACGAGGTAGTTGAGGTAAACGAGTACTGAGTCAATGTGTAGGGGTACGAGGTAGTTGAGGTAAATGAGTACTGAGTCAATGTGCAGGGGTACGAGGTAGTTGAGGTAAATGAGTATTGAGTCAATGTGCAGGGGTACGAGGTAGTTGAGGTAAATGAGTACTGAGTCAATGTGCAGGGGTACGAGGTAGTTGAGGTAAATGAGTACTGAGTCAATGTGCAGGGGTACGAGGTAGTTGAGGTAAATGAGTACTGAGTCAATGTGCAGGGGTATGAGAGTACTGAGTCAGTTGAGGTAAATGAGTACTGAGTCAATGTGCAGGGGTACGAGGTAGTTGAGGTAAATGAGTACTGAGTCAATGTGCAGGGGTACGAGGTAGTTGAGGTAAATGAGCACTGAGTCAATGTGCAGGGGTACGAGGTAGTTGAGGTAAATGAGTACTGAGTCAATGTGCAAGGGTACGAGGTAGTTGAGGTAAATGAGTACTGAGTCAATGTGCAGGGGTACGAGGTAGTTGAGGTAAATGAGCACTGAGTCAATGTGCAGGGGTACGAGGTAGTTGAGGTAAATGAGTACTGAGTCAATGTGCAGGGGTACGAGGTAGTTGAGGTAAATGAGTACTGAGTCAATGTGCAGGGGTACGAGGTAGTTGAGGTAATTGAGTACTGAGTCAATGTGCAGGGGTACAAGGTAGTTGAGGTAAATGAGTACTGAGGTAGTTGAGGTAATTGAGTACTGAGTCAATGTGCAGGGGTACGAGGTAGTTGAGGTAATTGAGTACTGAGTCAATGTGCAGGGGTACGAGGTAGTTGAGGTAATTGAGTACTGAGTCAATGTGCAGGGGTACGAGGTAGTTGAGGTAATTGAGTACTGAGTCAATGTGCAGGGGTACGAGGTAGTTGAGGTAATTAAGTACTGAGTCAATGTGCAGGGGTACGAGGTAGTTGAGGTAATTGAGGTAATACAAGTACTGAAGTAATAGTATGCACTATATTTCAATAGCTATCCAGCTCCATGGTTGAACTATATTCCATATAGTATTTATAATTATTTAATCCTTTGTGGGTAATATATGGAAATGTGTTAACAAATTGTTTACAAATTGCTTCATATTCTTACACATTGTTGTTATTATCACTTAATCCATAATTCATTCTGCATTGTAATGTTTATTTGACTGCATGGTGGCAGTACTTGGCAGTTGGAAGCGGCCCTGTATGTAAATAGTGTTGTCTGTAAGGGCAGCGTAGGGCCTGGTTCTGAGCCTGTTTCCCACGTGGCAGAACTCGCTCAGGTACAGAACTCTGACCCACTTTTTCCTTCTGTGGGTTTAGCCCCCGTTCCCTCTCCATTCCCTCTCACCTAGCATTAGCATAAATGCATTAAAATGTGAATAGGAATTAATTTGGACTTTCCCCTCCATAGGAATTAATGGAAGTTTGTACAGCGTCTCTTCTCTCTCAGACGTCGACAGCGATGGCTCGGTGGCGGGCTCACTCTCTCCTCAACAGTCCATAAATATTCATATTAATACGCCATCACATTTAAAGGTAGCGCTTGGGTAAAGCGTATACAGAATATTATTAGAGATCACGATACGCTTCTCATGAGAAGAACACTTGATGGAGTGCTATTGCCTTGCCGTTGTGATCTGTAAAATCCAATCTACAAACAGACACAAAAATAAGTTATTTTCAGAAAGACTTGGAGATTAGGCTGGGTGAATGGCGTCTGTCTAAAGCCATTAGCCTGGTTGGGATTTACACTGCACAGACTTGAGAGAAGGCAGGCAGGCAGGCAGAGACCTTCTTCTTCCTCTGGGTGCATCCCAAATGACACCCTATTCCCTATATAGTACACTACTTTTGACCAGGGCCCATAGGGAATAGGGTTCCATTTGGGATGCAGGCTCTACCAGAGTTGGTCCACACGGCTGTATCTACATTATACAGCTCAGCAGATAATCACAGCAGATAACTATTATCATCGTCTCAACGCATCACTTCAGTCTAGTCAGTCACAGAATAAAACCGTTTCAGACTTTTCATAGAAAAATCACCATATTCAGATTCCTTCTCAAGGACTGTAGGTCCCTGCCTGTTGTGTTTGGGCCATTGGATGCCATCAAGCATACTGGGGTTCTCAGATGACAACAGCACGTTTAGTTATTCATTCATTGCTTCATTTTTAATGCCGATCTTTCTTTGTGTCAGATGGTTTACCAATATGTGGCCTGTGGATGTTGTTTTGTTGGCCTTTCTACTCAAGCCTGATTGTTGCATCACTGTATGAATAGGTTTTTATTGTTTTGGTCAGAACTCAGTAGAGCATCTGTCACGCCCTGGTCTTAGTATTTTGTGTTTTCTTTATTATTTTGGTCAGGCCAGGGTGTGACATGGGTTTATTATGTGGTGTGTTTTGTCTTTTTGTATGTATTGGGATTGTGGCTTAGTAGGGTTATCTAGAAAAGTCTATGGTTGCCTGAAGTGGTTCTCAATCAGAGGCAGGTGTTTATCGTTGTCTCTGATTGGGAACCATATTTAGGCAGCCATATTGTTTGAGTGTTTTGTGGGTGATTGTTCCTGTTCCTGTGTTACTTTGCACCAGTATAGGCTGTTTTGGTTTTCGTGTTACGGTTTTTGTATTGTTGGTGTTTATTCGTTATTAAACATGTATGAAAATTACCACGCTGTATTTTGGTCCGATCCTTGCTCCACCTCTTCGTCAGAGGAGGAGATAGAAGAAAACCGTAACAGCATCAGAGTTGTCTACAGAGCAAGGAGGAGGGTCTGTCAAAAATATTCAGCAGGCTGGGGGGCTCCCTCCACCAAATTATTAGGAAAAATATAAGCACCCAACAAATTATTATTATTATTACACACACACACACAGCCTGCCTGAGGAGTGCTGATCCAGACAGGTCAGAGTGATCAAGGTGAGACATTGTGCTGTTGAGCCCAGTCAGGGAAGTACATTGAAGAGGGAGGCCTGTATAGGTGTGGGTGAGCTGAACGCTGCAGGCAGCAACCCTCTGTGGTTCAGTCAACACTACCGCCTTTAATCTTTGGCACTGCAATCTTTTACTCCACTTGCATTAGTCAATAGACTTTGACTTTGTTCTGGGAGAGAATGCGGGTGTGAGGCTGGAGATGTATGATGTGAAAGAAGAAAAGAAAAGTAACAACAGAATAAACAAATCAATTCCCGGGGCAAAGACGCCATGGACAACTTGACGGTATGTCAATACTGTTCACATGCTGAGCGATAATAGGCCCAAGCATGTTTTTTATGCCAAGTATTGTGATTCAGATATATCTCCATTGACAGAAATATAATAGCCTACAGGAAAGGACTGGATTTTGAAATAAAATGTCCACAATGTATTTAGACATTTTCATTAGTCAATGCACAATACTGGCTACTTGAAAAATATAAAAAGACCTCTGTGCCCTAAGATATGTTAATTCCATGCTTATATAATATAATTGACATCTATATTTAATCATCTGCATTGCAACATGGCTCAAGATAACAGAACAGCAGCATTTAGTATGGCGCAATTGAAGTGCCCATTATAGTGCAGCATCTGCTTGTGTGGTTTTGTGCTGCATTGGCGGCCATCTTGTTTTTCCAGTCATTCAGAGCTGAGCTGAGGTTATGTTTGTGCATCGGGTCACTCCTGTAGCGGGTTCATCCGGGTCGCCCAGCTCCCCTCTGTGAGCCCTCATCACCAGGCCAGCCAATGACTCTCTCTGCCACTCGCCCACTCTGCCCGCCGATCGTTTACTCTTCTCCTCTCCTTCACAATCCCTATAAACTCTCATAATTGCCGCATTAAACTTTAGTTTATTATTTTTCTCCAGGTGCAGGTGTGCGGATGATATGAGCCTCAGGTTGCATTTACATACAAATTGAAGGTTTTTATTAATCAGGCGGGCAACAGGAATCAAACGGCAACACTCCATCAGCCCTTTAAATACATTTGGTGACATTTTTACCGAGCATTAGCATGATAGGGCAAGCGGAGTATAATGTACCAATGATTGCTTTTCCATTGAAAGCACAAACGGTTTCATTTTTCCTGTCATCTCAAATAAGTGTTAAAGAGGGTTTGGAGGCTATTGTGCGAGCGCCGTATGCTGGGGACTTGGGACCGCTGATGGCCATATTAAATAACCATTAGCGCCTGAGCTTAGATCATTGTGGCATCCGCCTCCCTCCTCTCTGAATTTATACTGGGATTTCAAATGAAGGCAAGCTGTGCCCTGCTCTTTCATAAAGTGCTCCAACCCTCTCCATTTTTCCTCAAACAAAATGCATTACAACGGTAATTTTGTGACTGTTAAGATAACTAGCGTTAACAAGCACTTAATTAAATTGTACAATAAATAGCCGTCTGCAGCCTTATCTCTCCTCCAGAGCAACGGCGGTAGGAGGCTCCAATGCTCAGACCGGCTGTTCCCCAGCTCGTTTGCAGATTAATTGCTTTTCTGTCTGGCGAAAGCTGCCTCTTCTGCAGCCAGATCGTAAATAGCCAGATAGGGAGTTTATCAATCAGGGGCTCTACCTCACTGATCTCCTCATCCACACACTGCCTGCCTGCATATCTGTCTGCATAGGCCTCTCTCTCATCACACACAGAAACACAACACAGGCTGCCATTACCACAGAGCAGTGATCAGTAGAGAGCAGTGTTTTGTTTGTGTGTTCCTGCATTAGCTTATATGAGTGTTTTCTTTACATGTTTGTCCATGGAAGTACCTAACAGAAGGATTGTTTGTACGTTCCTGAATGTTTTCATAACCTGTATTCGGCACTGCATTTATGTCTTGTCTGCATAGGTAGAACTACGTATTTATACATTTTTATGGGTTGGACATTTCTATTTCATTTAAGTGTGTACTGGGTGTGTACAAATGGGCCTAGAGTGTATCACAGGGGTTAATCAAACACAAGCTGAATGTAAACCCAGCTGGGGCCTTGTGAGACATGAGAGAAGTGACTGGTAGTATTTACTGTAATAAAAGTTAACAGCGGTCAGTCAAACCCCTCAGGATCACATTACTCCTCAGACATGTGGCTGCATAGAGCTACCTACCTCCTCCAAGGGTATGTCCCAAATGGCACCCTATTCCTTTTATAGTGCACTACTTTTGACCAGGGCCCATTGGGCTGTAGTCAAAAGTAGTACACTATGTAGGGAAAAAGGTGCCATTTGGAATGCAGGCGTCCTTCTAGCTGCTTTATGGACTTTGTCCTCAGAGAGCAACCTGTGTGAAGTTGAACTCGTTGTTTTCAAAAGGGAGAAAAGAAAACACGTAAAAGCAAACTTCCCTGGATCAGCTGCCCCTTGAAGCTGTCCTTTGCCTGTGTCCCACCCTTAACCCTTCAGGTGATAAATCTGCCCTGAGTTACTGTGTGTGTGTGTGTGGGGGGGAAGAAAGGTGAAGGGGGAAGACCCCCATGCAGGACGACCCCTGTCTGTACCACACAACACATCCTGTTAGTGTCATTAACACAGTCATATTTCATGTCATGACAACACATGTTCACCTACATTTTGTAGTGATTTAGTGTGTCAACATTGATATACTATCTACTTTTTATTAGATGTCAATGCAACATTGATGTACTGTATGTACTGCAATTATCTATGTATGTTTCAATAGAAATAATGAAAACAAGCTGTTAGTGTATCTGTCTCAGGATTGTAATAGTTAGTTAACCTAGTTATTTTCCTTTATAGGTTCTAGGATTCGGGGCCACACCAACACAGAAAGAGAGTCAGAGGTAAGTACAAAATACACGCTATTCACTCTGTGACATATCTGCAGTAAGTTCTAGTTCTAGAAAGCTGAAATCAATCCTTTCAAAAAGAGTCACAGTGCTCCGTGCTAGAGAACTTTACTCTGTAAAATAAACATTCATTTGCCAGGCAGGTTTAAACAAACATATTCTTGCTCTTGTCACATAGATTTCCCATGACACTGCCACAGTCACTTTGTTTAGGTGTTGAATGACTATGGGAAATTGAAAATGATATTTGTGGAGCTGCTGTGTATGAGTGGCCCCAAGGCCCATGAGGGCCCCTCAGTTCAGTAGCTGCAGCCTTTACACTGTGAGAAAGGGTTTTTAGTTTTGTTAGTGGCTAGCTTAATGCTATAGCTGTTGGCTAATGCTAGTGGCTAGCCTAATGCTATAGCTGTTGGGTAATGCTATCAGCTAGCCTAATGCTTTAGCTGTTGGGTAATGCTAGTGGCTAGCCAAATGCCATAGCTGTTGGGTAATGCTATCAGCTAGCCTAATGCTGTAGCTGTTGGCTAATGCTAGTGGCTAGGTTAATGGTAAGTCTAAAACCATGGCTAGGGCTAAAGCTAAGGGCTAACCTCCAGGGGTACCCTCCTGGGTCAATGGGTGGACAGGACAGGCCTGGTGGTCTATGTGGCCTGTGGGCTGTCTGGCAGGGAGATCAGAGAGGAGCACCATCCTCCAGAAATGCTACAGTTATCAGACTCACTTTGTCTGGAATGATTTATAATGTGGGAACATGACAAATGTTGTTGTAAGTGAGCCAGCGAGGCGGTTGGCTGGGGGAGGGAGGTCAAGGATGGCTCTGTCAGTTCCAGGCCTGGAAGCTTCACAGAGGGGGGAGAATAACAGAGGGACAGCCCTGGGAGCCCTGATCAGAGGGAGTGGGAGTCCTACGCCATGCCTGTCGTAAATAAGCAGCCCTACAGGACCCCAGACACCCTGCCATCGGCCCCCAACACATGCTCCTCTCCTCTCTTCTCTTCCACATTCTCCAAGCGTCCACAGGGAGTTGTGCTCTGGGTCATGTTCAGTGGGTGGAAAACACAGTGAAACTGGGACAGAGACTTTTGCTATCTGTTGCAAAACGTTTTGCCATACTGAATACAAACCTGGTCTTTGGAACATTGCTTTTTGGATTGTTTCTCTCTGTTGATATCTTCTTTCCAGATAGATGGCCCTGTATCTGTTCTCTCAGTGAATGACTAGCCATGATACTGTTGCCTCTGATTATTTTCAGAGACAATAAAGTTCAACTCATCCTTTCTCATCGTTACCCTGTGTTGTGACAGTAAGAACGGATAGAATCAATACCAATATCAATAGCAGCTAAGTGGGTCAACAGGGAAAGACAACTCATGTTTTAAGGAGCTCAGGGAACACTGGAGATTCTGGAAATAGATTAAACTGGAAAACAAAAGAACATTGAAGCAGTTATAACAAAAAGTAATTTTTGTACTCTGTTATCGTCCCAAGAAGAGGAAATTAAGTTGTGAATGGCTCTTATGAAAGTCATTGCTTACACACACACACACACACACACACACACACACACACACACACACACACACACACACACACACACACACACACACACACACACACACACACACACACACACACACACACACACACACACACACACACACACACACCGGTCCCCGTCCGCCTGCATCCTACATTGCTATATGATTTGTGCGTTCATGTTCCTGTATACCCCGGCCTCCACCGACAGTAATTCAACACAGAGTATATTTTACATAAATCATTTGCTGCTCATTGATTTCCAATGCAGGGGAGAAATATGCTGGTCCTTACCTCTGGGGGCTGGGGATGTATCAGGTGCTCAGTTTGCAGTGAAAGTTGTGACAGGCAGATAACCATATCTCGCGATCACATGTCCCAACCCTTATTTATGGCTGTTCAGGGGCCCACTCATCAGGGCCACAGGTGTCATTAAGGAACAGCCAGGAGGTAGCACAGGGAACTGGAGACCATTCAGGGGCCATGGAGCTCACTGCTGGCCCTCAGCTTCCAGCCCCCAGCCTGAACCTGCCCTGGCCTGCTTCACTCAGTCCTTAGACCTAACCCCCCCATGTGTGGCTCTTGGATACAGGGACAATAATGTCCACTAGATAAGTTCTAGAGGTCAAATGTCAGTGATTAGAGGTTAGAATCAGTGGCTCTTTGCCTATTTATCACCCTCCACTTCCTGAAGTCTAGTTGCCACTAGTGAAGGAGTGTCTCCTCCAGCCTGTTCTGTCATCAGGTAACATGTTGTTGTCCATTTTGTATTGGTGGCACCTCCTGATGGATCAGTGATCAGACTGTGGATTGGGGTTTTGGGGTGTTTGTTGGCACCTCAGAGGAGAAGAGCAGGACTTGATGAGTCCTAATTGGCCTCATTAGCTGCCCTTTTAACGCTATCTGATGGTGTGACTTTATCACACTTAGACCTGGTTAATGCTGTGTGTGTTGTTGAATAGAAGTGTTATCTGTACTCACCCTAGGTGTGGCGGTGGTTCCCTGATCAATAGGGATAAAGCCCACTGGAGAGGGGATCACTCTCACACCATTCATAATGCTCTTCTGTTCTTCATTCACACTTCACAAACCACCTTACTCACTCATCTTATTCTCACCTGTTTTAAACACAGTCGACTATTAGTCTGACCAGTGTTCTAATAATATAGAATTAGGCAGAATATAATAAAAGGTCTCCACTTGACAACACTCCAAGACCCCTCACTACGAGGACCTCAGTATAAAGACTGTAAGGGTATTGACATATTGTTAGCACCATTAGTATGTGGGCAGACACTGGTTACGTCCCAAATGACACCCTATTCCCTATATAGTGCACTACTTTCTGGTCAAAAGTAAGCCACTATATAGGGAATAGAATGACATTTGGGACACAACAATTGACACTGATACCATTCCCATAATGCATTGCCATCCCTGTTCCGTGGCATCTGAGTGACAGACGTTGAGACGCCTCCGGCACGGCAGTGAGAATTGGTGAGGACGTGGCAGGGATCCGTGGAATTTTGCCTCTGACGCTGGTTGACGGCTCTCGGAGGGCTAGGGTGTCACTCCACTGATGAAACCTCCACTAAGAGCTTTTCATTTTAAACACAGAGTCTCCCGTCTCCCCTAAGTAACTGGATCCCTCTCGCATGGCTACACTCCTACATATACATGTTTGTATTTACAGAGAGACTTACCGAGGGAGTTCCCTGGTGACTTCATCAGGAGGATATGATGGATCTTAACTAATGGGATAGCCTGTGTGTGTGTGTGTGTGTGTGTGTGTGTGTGTGTGTGTGTGTGTGTGTGTGTGTGTGTGTGTGTGTGTGTGTGTGTGTGTGTGTGTGTGTGTGTGTGTGTGTGTGTGTGTGTGTGTGTGTGTGTGTGTGTGTGTGTGTGTGTGTGTGTGTGTGTGTGTGTGTGTGTGTGTGTGAGTCTGTGTGCATAGTCAGGAACCCTTTGCGTTGGTGTAAATCAGTGTCCTTTATTGGGATCTTGTCCTGGTGGTAATCTCAGAGATATGATACCTCTGTGTTGCTGCCCCAGAGAGGCTATCTTAAGACGCCACATGGTGGTCTGATATCCACTGCCCCCCCCCCCCCCGGGCTCGGAGGGCTGGGACTGGGCCAGGGCAGGCAGTGGGATGGGATGGGAGGGACGCCTGTGGCCCAGGGTTACCCTAACCACCCTCCTACCCCCTCCTCTCTACTCCTACCTCCTCTCTTTGGATGGCATAGGCCCTGTAACAGAACTAGATAAGCAGTCCGCAAACTTGGCCAGGAAATTGCAGCTACAGTGATACTACAATATTTCACTTCGATGTGCTCTTGAGCAAGACACTTAACCCTAATTGCTCCAGGGTCAGCTGTTGATAATAGCAGACCCTGGCTGTGACCCCACTCTCTGAGGGTGTCTCAGGGGAAGTTGGGATATGCAAAAATACATTTATCAATTCACACTTGTGTATAATACATACTTTTACTTGTGTGAAAAAGGACAAATATAACCACCCAACTAATTATTAAATGAGTAATGGCAGGATGACTGGCATGTGTGATGGTAGCATGCACATACATGCACTGTGAATGACAGGCTGTTTTTCTCTTCTCCAAGACTGTGCGCTGGGCTGGGGGGATAAGCTAAGATCTGAGGCTGTGTGTGTGTGTGTGTGTGTGTGGGGGGGGGGGCAGCTCCTGGGGTTGTGGCAGATGGTTGAGGGCCAGGCAGAGCCTCCTGGCCGGGCCTGTCTTTGACCTGCATCAGAGGGAGGAGGAGATCTGCTGGGAGACCATGCCCTGACTTTTCCTTCCATCTCCCATCTCCTCCCCCAGCAGCACCAGGCTGGCTGCCTAGCTCCCTCTTCCCTCCCACAGGTTATCTCTCAGATAGGGCCACCAGGAAATGACTGGCTCTCTGATGGTGCATGCACAATAACTTCAGAAAGTACTTACACCCTTTGACTTATTCCACATTTTGTTGTGTTACAGCCTGAATTTAAAATGGATTACATTGAGATTTTGTGTCACTGGACTACACACAATACCCACAATGTCAAAGTGGAATTATGTTTTTAGAAATGTTTACAAATTAATAAAAAATGGAAAGCTGAAATGTCTTGAGTCAATAAGTATTCAACCCCTTTGTTAGGACAAGCCTAAATAAGTTCAGGAGGGAAAATGTGCTTAACACGTCACATAATAAGTTGCATGAACTCACTCTGTGTGCAATAATAGTGTTTAACATAATTGTTTAACGACTACCTTCTCTCTGTACCTCACACATACAATTATCTGTGAGTTTCCTCAGTCGAGCAGTGAATTACAAACACAGATTCAACCACAAGACCAGGGAGGTTTCCAAGGCCTCGCTAACAAGGGCACTTATTGGTAGTTGGGTCAAATAAAATAAATCAGACATTGAATATCACTTTGAGCATGGTGAAGTTATTCATTACACTGTGTATCGATACACCCAGTCACTACAATGATACAGGCGTCCTTCCTAACTCAGTTGCAGGAGAGGAAAGAAACCGCTCAGGGATTTCACAGTTACAGAGTTTAATTAATGACTGTGATAGGAGTCAACTGAGGATGGATCAACATTGCAGTTACTCCACAATGCTAACCTAAGTGAAAAGAAGGATGCCTGTACAGAATAAAAATATTCCAAAACATGCATCCTGTTTGCAATAAGGCACTAAAGTAAAACTGCAAAAATTTGGCAAAGAAATTAACTTTATGTCCTGAATACAAAGCGCTGTTTGGGGAAAATCCAACACAACACATCACTGAGTACCGCTCTTCTTATTTTCAAGCATGGTGGTGGCTGCATCATGTTATGTGAATGCTTGTTATTAGCAAAGAATACAGCTAAGCAAATGCGAAATCCTAGAGGAAAACCTGGTTCAGTCAGCTTTCCAACAGATGCTGGGAGACAAAATTCACCTTTCTGCAGGACAATAACCTTAAACACAAGGCCAAATATACATTGGAGTTGCTTACTAAGCTGACATTTAATATTCCTGAGTCACCTAGTTACAGTTTTGACTTAAATCGGCTTGAAAATCTATGGTAAGACTTCAAAACGGCTGTCTAGCAATGATTTATTCATTGATCTGGCCAAAGCTTTCGACTCTGTCAATCACCACATGTCAATCACCGCAGTCTCTATGGAGGTGCCACAGGGTTCAATTCTTGGACCGACTCTCTTCTCTGTATACATCAATGAGGTCGCTCTTGCTGCTGGTGAGTCTCTGATCCACCTCTACGCAGACGACACCATTCTGTATACTTCTGGCCCTTCTTTGGACACTGTGTTAACAACCCTCCAGGCAAGCTTCAATGCCATACAACTCTCCTTCCGTGGCCTCCAATTGCTCTTAAATACAAGTAAAACTAAATGCATGCTCTTCAACCGATCGCTACCTGCACCTACCCGCCTGTCCAACATCACTACTCTGGACGGCTCTGACATAGAATACGTGGACAACTACAAATACTTAGGTGTCTGGTTAGACTGTAAACTCTCCTTCCAGACCCATATCAAACATCTCCAATACGAAGTTAAATCTAGAATTGGCTTCCTATTTCGCAACAAAGCATCCTTCACTCATGCTGCCAAACATACCCTTGTAAAACTGACCATCCTACCAATCCTCGACTTTGGCGATGTCATTTACAAAATAGCCTCCAATACCCTACTCAACAAATTGGATGCAGTCTATCACAGTGCAATCCGTTTTGTCACCAAAGCCCCATATACTACCCACCATTGCGACCTGTACGCTCTCGTTGGCTGGCCCTCGCTTCATACTCGTCGCCAAACCCACTGGCTCCATGTCATCTACAAGACCCTGCTAAGTAAAGTCCCCCTTATCTCAGCTCGCTGGTCACCATAGCATCTCCCACCTGTAGCACACGCTCCAGCAGGTATATCTCTCTAGTCACCCCCAAAACCAATTCTTTCTTTGGCCGCCTCTCCTTCCAGTTCTCTGCTGCCAATGACTGGAACGAACTACAAAAATCTCTGAAACTGGAAACACTTATCTCCCTCACGCACCAACTGTCAGAGCAGCTCACAGATTACTGCACCTGTACATAGCCCACCTATAATTTATCCCAAACAACTACCTCTTTCCCAACTGTATTTAATTAATTAATTAATTTTGCTCCTTTGCACCCCATTATTTTTATTTCTACTTTGCACATTCTTCTATTGCAAAACTACCATTCCAGTGTTTTACTTGCTATATTGTATTTACTTTGCCACCATGGCCTTTTTTGCCTTTACCTCCCTTCTCACCTCATTTGCTCATATTGTATATAGACTTGTTTATACTGTATTATTGACTGTATGTTTGTTTTACTCCATGTGTAACTCTGTGTCGTTGTATCTGTCGAACTGCTTTGCTTTATCTTGGCCAGGTCGCAATTGTAAATGAGAACTTGTTCTCAACTTGCCTACCTGGTTAAATAAAGGTGAAATAAAATAAAATAAAAAATAAAATCAGCAATCAACTTGACAAAGCTTGAGATTTTTTTGAAATAATAATGGGCAAATATTGTACAATCCACGTGGGCCTAAAATTCTTAGAGTCTTACTCAGAAAGACTCACAGCTCTTAGAGACTTACTCAGAAATACTCACAGCTCGTAGAGACTTACTCAGAAAGACTCACAGCTCTTAGAGACTTACTCAGGAAGACTCACAGCTATAATCGCTGCCAAATATGATCATAACTTGTATGGACTCAGAAGTGTAAATACTTATGTATATGCGCTATTTCTGTGTTTCATTTTCAATAAATGTGATAACATTTTTAAAAACATGTTTTCATTTTGTCATTATGGGGTATTGTGTGTAAATGGCTGAGAGAAAAAAAAAGTTTAATCTATTTTAAATTCATGCTGTAACACAACAACATTGGGAATAATTCAAAGGGTATGAATCCTTTCTGAAGGCACCGTACATGTCCACCTGTAGTGGATGTTGTTCAAGGATTTGTAATACTACAGGGTTTGTTAAACATTACTGTCATTACCTCTACTGTAAATTCTAGTATGGACAGACGTTTGTGACCAGCCCACAGTCTGTTGGTGAGAGAGCAGCATCACATTAGATTCAGGTCTCAGAATAGAGGAACAGTTTCAACCTCCTGTCTGCACCTGTCTGGGTGAAAGACCCCTCCTCCTCACCAAAGTGTGATGCGGCATTAGGCATAAGGCCTGGCTGAGATAGAGAGACAGAGGGAGAGGAAAAAGGAGGTTGTTGTAAAGTGAGGAGCGTAGCGTGTCCTGGAGGATCTAATAAGCAGGTTGAGGCTGATAAGACTAAGCTGTCCCTCTGGCTCTGGGGAGGGAGGGAGACTCAGTGTTTTTATTCCATCTCTTCTTATTTCCAGAAACAGCAGAGGCACCTCAGTTGCCGTTACGGTGGAAAAGAGGTGTGTGTGTGTGTGTGTGTGTATGTGTGTGTGTGTATGTCAGGGCTCAGGCCTGCCCCTGTCCTCTGGGAATAGGGGAAGAAAAGAGAGAAAGGACATTGACCTTGCATTATTTATATTTAGTGGTATTGGCTGAGGCAGCCGCCGCTTCCCATTGTGTCTTCATAATGAGGAGTAGGACTGAACAGGAGGGAGGGAGGGAGGGAGGGAGGGAGGGAGGGAGGGAGAAACATCACTGAGAGGAGAAGAGGGGAGGGGAGGAGGGGAGGATGGTCAGTATGTTTGTCTCGTTACTGAGGTTGGGGGTCCAGGCTGTTAAATGAACAAGGAGAGAGGAGGGATGCGCCAAGGGGGTATGTGTTGAACGGGTACAACACATATACATGCACACACAGACGTGCACACAAACACGCATGCATGCTCGCAGACACACCCTCCCTCCCTCCCTCTCTCCCTCATATGTTCTGTCTGGTGAGAGAGCGGGGCCTGCCCTGTTAAGGTGTTAACAGTCTGAGTGAATAGGAGGGAAGGATAGGTCATGCAGGGTCAGCTATCATTTCCTGAGCTTCACATTGATGTTCTTATGGCAGCTGGGGGACAGGGGAGGTATGGAGCGAGGGAGAAGAAGGAGAAGAATAGAGGGAGCACATTAAAGCATGGTTCAGTCAACCAGTTAGTGGTAGAGGAGTTGTACTCTCTCTTAACTTTGTCCAACTGCCAATCTCAGGTGACATGCACTGTGGAATGTGATTCATGATACATTGTCCCTCTCTATTTAAACCTCCCCCTTCTCACACACACATAGACATACTCCTCTAAACAGGGCCTATACAGTATATGGGGGCTCAAATCCACCTACTGCAGTCAGTCCTCTGTAACAGATATGGCCTGTGTCATTAAAACTTAGCATTATGCCACTGAGCTCCTCCCCTTTACCTTTGACCCCCTCCAGTGCATGTTTGGCTCATCCGCTGTCAGTTTCTCATTTAATTACATATACTTGACCTACACAGTCTCACCCCATCATTACCCTGGCTGTCTGTCCCCCCCCCCCCACATCAGATCTTGTTCCCTGTTCCACCCCACTGCTGAGAGTGTGTGTGTGTGTGTGTGTGTGTGTGTGTGTGTGTGTGTGTGTGTGTGTGTGTGTGTGTGTGTGTGTGTGTGTGTGTGTGTGTGTGTGTGTGTGTGTGTGTGTGTGTGTGTGTGTGTGTGTGTGTGTGTGTGTGTGTGTGTGTGTGTGTGTGAGAGAGAGAGAGGCTCCTCATGCACCCCTCTCTCTCTCTGTATGCCTGGGATGTGGAGATTTGTATGGCATGTTAGTCACACTCAGTGTTATCAGAATCTCTGTGATGAGCATAAGCATAGCCTGAGGGGAGTGTCACAGATGGTCCAGTGTCAGGCTCTCAATAAAGGCCCTCGTTCCCTTCCCTCTGTGCCCCCTTGTACCCTCCTGCCCTGGCAGTGCCAAGGTGCCACCTCTCACCCGGGTATGACTGATCCTGTACCCCTGCGACCCGCGTCAGACCCCTATCTAACCAGCCCACCAAATGTGGCAATCGATGCTTCCCAGAGCCCCCTTCCCTTCTAATCCTATTATCCCTTCCCTTCAACAACCTGGTAGGGACAAGGGGCGGGATCCCAAATGTCAGCAGCCAAGAGAGCCGTGCCGAGCCTGCTTCTATCGCTGTGAAAGCGGGCTTAGCCTGGGCACAATAGGTGTGTAATTTCAGGTTTTTGTTAAGCCAAAATCCAATCACATACATGACTGCTGGATCACAGAGAGACACAACAAGGATAGGATAGTGGAGGTGGGGGGGTGGTGGCTCTACCTCACACAATCTCCACGCAACTGAGACACCTCTGATGCCTTGATGCCAGCCCACTAACTGCTCACTCTTGACAATGAGATTAAGGAGAGGAGCACAGCTCTCCCAGAATCTCCACTAACAGGGGATGAGCAGGCTGACACCTGACTCTCACTCTCCTCCTCTCCTTATTCCCTTTCCTCCTCTCTTCCTCTCTCCTAACCTGCCAGATGCTTGCTCAGATTAAGGAGCTGTGGATTCCACTGGTCTTTATAACTAACACTCTCTGCTGCTTTTCCACTTCCATTTAGCTCCACACCAGGGTGGGCACCAGTGTTTCATGTTCATGTAGCTCTCCTAGTGTCATTGTGTTTCCATCAGGAGAGACACTAAAGACTTGGGGCAGGCAGAATCAACGACCTCTGCATCATTCAAGACTGTTGCTTTGTGAGAAGGTGTTAAAGGCCTAGAAAAATGACCTGTTGCTTTGTGACAAGATTCAGCAACTGAGACTAAAAAAGAAATGTCCTCTCATAAACTGAACAAGTTCCACAGGCATGTGACTAACAGAAATTGAATAATGTGTCCCTGAACAAAGGGGGGTTCAAAATCAAAAGTAACAGTCAGTATCTGGTGCATTAATAAGTACTGCAGTGCATCTCTTCCTCATGGACTGCACCAGATTTGCCAGTTCTTGCTGTGAGATGTTACCCCACTCTTCTACCAAGGCACTTGCAAGGTCCCAGACATTTCTGGGGGCAATGGCCCTAGCCCTCACCCTCCGATCCAACAGGTCCCATACATGCTCAATGGGATTGAGATCCTGGCTCGTCGCTGGCAGGAAATCACGCACAGAACGAGCAGCATGGCTGGTGGCATTGTCATGCTGTAGGGTCATGTCAGGATGTGCCTGCAGGAAGGGTGCCACATGAGGGAGGAGGGTGTCTTCCCTGTAACGCACAGCATTGTGATTGCCTGAAATGACAAGCTCAGTCCGATAATGCTGTGACACACCGCCCCAGACCATGACGGACCCTCCGCTTCCAAATCGATCCCTCTCCAGAGTACAGGCCCTGGTGTAACGCTCATTCCTTCGACAATAAACACAAATCCGACCATCACCCCTGGTGAGACAAAACTGTGACTCGGCAGTGAAGAGCACTTTTTGCCAGTCCTGTCTGGTCCAGCGACGGTGGGTTTGTGCCCGTTGTTGCCGGTGATGTCTGGTGAGGACCTGCCTTACAACAGGCCAACAAGCCCCCAGTCCAGCTTCTTTCAGCCTATTGCGGACAGTCTGAGCACTGATGGAGGGACTGTGTATTCCTGGTGTAACTTGGGCAGTTGTTTCTGCCATCCTGTACCTGTCCCGCAGGTGTGATGTTCAGATGTACCGATCCTGTGCAAGTGTTGTTACATGTGGTCTACCACTGCGAGGACGACCAGCTGTCCGTCCTTTCTCGATGTAGCGCTGTCTTAGGTGTCTCACAGTACAGACATTGCAATTTTTTGCCCTGGCCACATCTGCAGTCTTCATGCCTCCTTGCAGCATGCCTAAGGCACGTTCACGCAGATGGGCAGGGACCCTGGGTATCTTTGTTTTGGTGTTTTTCAGAGTCAGTAAAAAGGCCTCTTTAGTGTCCTAGGTTTTCATAACTGTGACCTTAATTGCCTACCGTCTATAAACTGTTAGTGTCTTAACAACCGTTCCACAGGTGCATGTTCATTAACTGTTTATGGTTCATTGAACAAGCATGGGAAACAGTGTTTAACCTGTTACTCCTACCCCCTACTTTTTCGAACATTCTGTTAAAAATCGCGCAACATTTCAGCGCCCTGCTGCTCATGCCAGGAATATAGTATATGCATATGATTAGTATGTGTGGATAGAAAACACTCAGACGTTTATAAAACTGGTTAAATCACGGCTGTGACTATAACAGAACGTGCGTTTCATCAAAAAGTGCAGGAAAATCTGATCACTGAAAATTGAAAAATATATCCATGCGCGACTTGATCCCATTGATAAAGGTGAACCACATTTAATGGGGCTGAGGTTGCAATACCTACAGCTTCCACACGTTGTTTAGAGTCTTGTCATTTGCCTACTATTTGTTTCTTGGTCAAACAGACGCAAGGCAGCGCATTTCTTCCGGTCTCCGACCGGATATTTTGGTTGAGATTTACCTGGACATTATTTCCAGACGGACAGCTAAAGAATATACTTCGCCTCGTGATCAATTTGATCCCTTATTAACGCTTACTAATACCTAAAGTTGCATTACAAAAGTATTTCGAAGTAGTTTGTGAAAGTTTATCGTCGACTTTTTTAATGAAAAAAAATGACGTTACGTTATAAGACGCTATTTTTTTCCGTTCATCACACAGTCTACATAGATCGATATCTAGGCTATATATGGACCGATTTAATCGAGAAAAAAAAGACCCAATAGTGATTATGGGACATCTAGGAGTGTCAACAAAGAAGATGGTCAAAGGTAATGAATGTTTTATATTTTATTTGTGCGGTTTGTGTAGCGACGACTATGCTAATTATTTTGTTTACGTCCCCTGCGGGTCTTTTGGGGTGTTACATGCTATCAGATAATAGCTTCTCATGCTTTCGCCGAAAAGCATTTAAAAAATCTGACTTGTTGCCTGGATTCACAACGAGTGTAGCTTTAATTCAATACCCTGCATGTGTATTTTAATGAACGTTTGAGTTTTAACTAGTACTATTAGCATTTAGCGTAGTGCATTTGCATTTCCAGATGTCTAGATGGGATGCCTGCGTGTCAGGTAGGAGCAAGAGGTTAAACCCTTTACAATGAAGATCTGTGAAGTTATTTGGATTTTTACAAATTATCTTTGAAAGACAGGATCGTGAAAAATGGCCGTTTCTTTTTTAAAATTTTGTTTTTTAAATGTTTGATTTCCACACTATGAGATTAGAATAATACTGTGAAATTGTGAAAATTATGATAATAGTGTAAGAGCTGTTCAAAAAGACCGCCTGAAATTTCTGTCTGTTTTGGTGGGATAGAGTTTTGGTCTGCCTGGTGACATCACCAGGTGATAAATTAGTTAATAGACCAATAAGAAAGAGAACTCCAAACCTCTCTGCCAATAACAGATAGCTTCAGTTTTCCCACTTAGACCACTCCCAGACAGTCCTAGCTCATTTCTTGCTTGAGAAATTGTTCTAGCTAAGAAGCTATTAATATTTCTGTTTCTTTTTGACCATTTGGATTGAAAGTAAGGTACAGTAAGGTACTTAACTGTTACCCAGAAATAATTTGATATTGAGACAAAAAAACGGCTGTATAAAGTTCACAGTTAGCCATTGTTATGTAAATGAAGATGAAAAAGTACTGAGGGCCTGGGCTTGGCACCAAGTTAGAGCATGTCTGCCAGAGCCATGGCCCAGTGAGGCACGGTCATGGTAAAACACTGGGGTAAGTCCTCTGTACAAATACATAATTCGTGTAGACTCACTAGAAGCCCACAGACCAGAGGTACAAAGTAGAATCAATGAGTTAGCCAGCTAACTTTGAAAAGCAAACGGAAATAACTATAGATTTTCTGGTATATTAAAATATCTAAACTTGTGTATGTGTTTTTGTTTGTTAAATCAATTGGACCATGCCCATTTGAAGTTATATCAGAATATTTAGGCTAGTTAGCTGGCTAACTCCTTGATCCAGATTTGTAGTATAACCCACAAGAAGTACCATAGAAACACATGTGAACAAACTAGACTAACCTGGTCAGGGCCCTTCATGGGGGCTACAGGCCACAGGCCCCGCTGGATACACACACAGCTACTGTACATGTTCCTGTTCCTAGACAGACAAGCAGCTTTGTGTCTGCATGCTCATCACTCTAATTACCCAACCATTATGCCAAATCAATTCCAAATGAAAGGGCATGGTTTTATTCATTTCACTGTGCTCATCTCATAAATGCTTTCATAAGCACTTGAACAGAAGAGTAATGTAAAGTCTACAGTCTTCTCCTGAGAACCCCCCCCTCTCTCTGCAAGTTGAGTACAATTGAAGATTTTGCAGTATAGTTCACCAGTTTTGTTTTGCCTCTTGTTTTTACCTATAATAAATGAAATGAACACACATGTTTATTTGAAATGCTGACATGAATACAGCATGACTCCCAGGCAGATTAAAAGTACAGAAAAAAGAGGAATCCAGTAATCATCACTAACACCACAGAAATCCAGGACATGTGAAAATAAATGTTTAACTGCTGAAGTGTATTGGTCTCGGTACTGAGTGTGTGTTAGGAGCAGTTTGAATTAATGGTCTGTACTTGACCTTGTTCCTCCATAATGTAGTCTGATGGTGCTTCCTTTGAAGGAGGTTTATAAGAAAATAACGCCAATTTATTTTACGATGTCTTACCTAACAAATCACTGCTAATCCATGTACTGGATATACTACGCTGTTGGCACACTTTATTAGGATTATTTCCATGACCATAATTATTATTCATGTTATGCAATGAATGTTTGGGTTACCTCTGCTCTGACGGCTTCATTAGCGTGGTCTTAAGGCAGTTATGGACAGATGATAAAGCTAGTTGAAGAGAGTTTAGCAGCCGAGCGGTATTTATTATTGATAAAGGTGGTTGTTTCCCACAGCGTGGCAGAGGCTCTCTCTCCCTGGTAACCCTGACAGAACCCAGCACGGAGATTTACAACTTCCCAATGGGTTTTAAAGTGTTAATCTTCAAAGACACTGGGTTTGTGTCCTGCATAATGGGCCTTAAAGGGGATTGGGATGAACACTGCTTGGTTGGGGGTTTATCTAATAAACTCATGTCATGTGACCCCAACAAGAAGCCCTTCCATTGGCTCCCTGGCTAAAATAATATGTCACTCTGTTCTTGGCAAATGGGCCTAATACTTTGTGTAAAGTCAAACAAGCTGAGTATCACATAGAACAAGATACTCTGGCCCTGTCCTTAGAAAGGGCCAGAGATTGGCTTCACTCCCATTGTCTTATGAGGGTTGGTTTTCAGAGTGCTGTCCTCAATAGACTTACTGTGTTTTTGACTTGAGGCTGTAGTATTTTAACTGAATATTCATGTGAGGCAGAGAACTATCATATGCAATTACGCATCCGTATAAACAAAGCGTATTGTCTTTCTAAAGCCCCTTGAAATCGCTGCTCGGTCCTAGTGCTATTTCAAATGTCTCAGACCAAAACAAAGAAAAGTTAAACAAATGCAAGTTAAACAGTCCAAACCTACTGTATCACCTAGGACACGTTATTTGTGACCATTTCTTATTTGTCGTAGAAAAAGGTTCTGCTCTTGAAACATTTAAGACGGGGCAAAACCAAATCTACATTCTGGAGCCTCAAAAGACTGCAGGTTCCAGTAATAGGAGGATAATATCATGGTGAGGTTTTTAAACTTAGATTCAATTAAACACAATCACACAGACAAACCACACATTGGATGATTTTTCTTAGTCATAGGACAAAGGAAACCTATTTGTGTCTTATTATAAGGTTGCACTTAAACTACAGTACAGTTTCTGACCTCTATCCTGATGTGTTCATTGTCAATGGATGCTAATATCTATTTTGTGACTGTATTTTTCTCTGATTGCAAAATACTGCGTTCCCAAAGGTAAATGTAATATAATGTACTGTGTGGATAGGGAAGAAGCACTGCCTACCTATCAGATGAGCAGGGAGGGAGGGAGGCCACTCAGCCCTAGTCTCCAGCCACCAACCACCAGCCTCCAGCATTCAGTCTCCAGTCTCCATACTTCAGCATCCAGCCCCAGCCTCCAGCCACCTGCATCTAGCCCCAGCCTCCAGCCTTCATCCATCAGCCTCCATACTCCAGCATCCATCCCCAGCCACCAACCTCCAGCCTCCAGCCCCAGCCTCCAGCCTCCAGACTCTACTCTACCCTGTTTCATTTGCGCTCTTGATCTGAGGAAGATGAGAGGGAGGAACAGATATAGATGAGGGATTTGGCAATGTGTAATTGTAAATGATTACCGTCTTTATGCTGTCAGACTGTCTCTCGCTCTTGCTCACATCAGCAGCCGCCGGATGTAATTCTTTCATGGTTTCTAGGGCCAAAAAGAGTCTAATTCTACCAAATGGTGCAGGAGAGTGAAAAAAAAGCCACCCACTATAGATCTTTCCATCCAGAAGAAATGAAATATTAAACGTGTTCATTATACCCTCAATTTGCAGTTATTTCTCAACACACAGCCATTTCCCCATTTCCCTGCTCTCTTATTGGCACGGTGCTCAGGGCCTTCAGAGGAGTAGAAATCTCTCTTTTATTATTTAAATCCATGCATCGGGGCTGAGTCAGGCGAATCATCATCTCAGGCCTGGCTAGCCAACTGCCTCCCTAATTCTGATTGGCAGCTTGATACACACTCAACGGATGGAGCGGGTGATAATGCGAGTGACAAAGAAAAATATCTCCTCCCTGTTATGTTTTTATTGCGAATGGGAAATGGGAAGTCCACACACAATAAAAGTAGCCTCTGTAATTGGATGTGGCAATGGGCTGTGTCCCCGACTCTGTAGGGTTGTCAGAGCTCCCATGTAAATTTCTTTGACATGTTTTTGTCTGGCTAAAACTTTAATGTCGTGGGTGTGACCAATCAGATGCAAATGTTGTTTTCATCCCATCGCCGAATAGATGACCTCTGTCATTTCCCCTGGGAAATCAAGCTTTAAAGAGTATTTGATAGCTGTACTAACCCCCGACTCTCACTCACACACACACATGCACATGGGCACACAGATACACACATACTTAATGGGCGGCAGTTGAGTGGCTAGAGCATTGGTCCAGTAACCGAAAGGTAGCTAGTTTGAATCCCCGAGCAGACAAGGTA
>NC_068422.1:80095333-80100333 GCF_023373465.1 Oncorhynchus keta
AGCGAGGCTTCCTGGGTCTGTTGTGAGGCTGGGAGGGAGGGAGGCTGTCTGGGTCTGTTGTAAGGCTGGCAGGGAAGGAGGCTGACTGGGTCAGTTGTGAGGCTGGGAGGGAGGGAATCTGCCTGGGTCTGTTGTGAGGCTGCCTGGGTGTTTGATCTTTGTGGAGAGATGTGAGTTGCCCTGGGCCCTCTAGCTCATTAGTATGTACTACTATGAATGTGAAAGTATTTGTTAAACCACATGACCAGAATACCTCTCTGCTGCAACAGATGTGGTGTAATTAGAGCGGGCTTAACTTGTCGTAGAGCGGTGTGAAAAGTCATCCCGAGATGATAAGTTTACAACACTAACCCCCGACACTCAAGCACGCACGCACGCACACACACACACACACACACACACACACACACACACACACACACACACACACACACACACACACACACACACACACACACACACACACACACACACACACACACACACACACACACACCCTCTTCCTCTACCCCCCTCTAAGAAGAGCTCACCTAATCAGACAGACAAATACCACAGAGACACAGACAAACACACACCCACAGTGGAATGCACACAGACTGGAGTAGACACTTCAGCTGTCACTTATAAACTGAAACAGTTAAACACTCACACACGAGAACACCCCCCACTTACACACACAAGTACACCCCCTGCTAATACACACACACACACTCACACACAAGTACACCCCCCACTTACACACACACAAGTACACCCCCCCACTTACACATACAAGTACACCCCCTGCTAATACACACACACACACACTCACACACAAGTACACCCCCCATAACACACACACGAGTACACCCCTCACTAACACACACTCACAAACGAGTACACCCCTCACTAACACACTCGCACACGAGTACACCCCCACTAAAACACATACTCACACACTCACACACCCCCACTAATACACACACTCACACACGATTACACACCCGCGCTAAAACATACACTCACACACAAGTATACCCGTCACTAACACACTCACACACGAGTACACCCCCACTAACACACACATTCACACACGAGTACACCCCCGCTAAAACACACACTCACCCACGAGTACACCCCCAATAGCACACACAAGTAAACCTCCACTAAAACACACACCCACACACAAATCCACCCCCGCTAAAACACACACTCACACACGAGTACACCCCCACTAACACACACATTCACACACGAGTACACCCCCGCTAAAACACACACTCACCCACGAGTACACCCCCAATAGCACACACAAGTAAACCTCCACTAAAACACACATTCACAAACGAGTACACCCCCCACTAACACACACCCTCACACACGAGTACACCCCTCACTAACACACTCACACACGAGTACACCCCCACTAAAACACACACTCACACATGAGTTCCTACCCACTAATACACACACTCACACACAAGCACACCCGCGCTAAAACACACACTCACACACGAGTACAACCCCCCACTTACACACACACACACACTCACACACGAGTAGACCCCCCACTAACACACACACTCACACACTCACACACCCCTCACTAACAGACTCACAAACGAGTACACCCACACAAAAACACACACTCACACACGAGTACACCCCCACTAATACACACTCTCACACACAAGTACACCTGTGCTAAAACACACACGAGTACACCCCCAACTTACACACACACACTCACACACGAGTACAGCCCCAAAAAAGACACACACTCACACACAAGTACACCACCCATTAACACACAGTCACAGACGAGGACACCCCCCACTAACACACACACTCACACACAAGTACACCCCCACTAAAACACACACCCACACACAAATTCACCCCCGCTAAAACACACACTCACACACGAGTACACCCCCACTAACACACACATTCACACACACGAGTACACCCCCAATAGCACACACAAGTACACCTCCACTAAAACACACACTCACACACGAGTACACCCCTCACTGACACACTCACACACGAGTACACCCCCACTAAAACACACACACACACACACACACACACACACACACACACACACACACACACACACACACACACACATGAGTACACACACACACACACACACAATACACACACACACACACCATGAGTACACCCACAATACACACACAAGTACACCCCCCACACACTCACACACACACACCCCCACACACACACACACACACACACACACACACACACACACACACACACACACACACACACACACACACACACACGAGTAGACCCCCCACTAACACACACACTCACACACGAGCACACCACTCACAAACAAACTCACAAACGAGTACACCTACACAAAAACACACACTCACACACGAGTACACCCCCACTAATACACACACTCACACACAAGTACACCTGTGCTAAAACACACACGAGTACACCCCCAACTTACACACACACACTCACACACAAGTACAGCCCCAAATAACACACACACTCACACACAAGTACACCACCCATTAACACACAGTCACAGACGAGGACACCCCCCACAAACACACACACTCACACACAAGTACACCCCCACTAAAACACACACCCACACACAAATTCACCCCCGCTAAAACACACACTCACACACGAGTACACCCCTGCTAAAACACACACTCACCCACGAGTACACCCCCAATAGCACACACAAGTACACCTCCACTAAAACACACATTCACAAACGAGTACACCCCCCACTAACACACACCCTCACACACGAGTACACCCCCGCTAAAACACACACTCACACACAAGTACACCCCCGCTAATACACACTTACACACGACTACACCTGCGCTAAAACACACACTCACACACGAGTACACCCCCACTAAAACACACATTTCCACACAAGTACACTCCCCACTAACACACACACTCACACACGAGTACACCCCCGCTAAAACACACACTCACACACAAGTACACCCCCGCTAATACACACACTTACATACGACTACACCCGCGCTAAAACACACACTCACACACGAGTACAACTCCGCTAAAACACACATTCACAAACGAGTACACCCCCCACTAACACACACACTCACACACGAGTACACCCCCGCTAAAACACACACTCACACACAAGTACACCCCCGCTAATACACACACTTACACATGACTACACCCGTGCTAAAACACACACTCACACACGAGTACACCCCCGCTAAAACACACACTCACACACGAGTACACCCCCGCTAAAACACACACTCACACACAAGTTCACACCCGCTAAACCACACACTCACACACGAGTACAGCCCCGCTAAAACACACACTCACACACGAGTACCCCCCCCCACTATCACACACACCCACACCCCTTCTAAAACACACACTCACACACCTTCACTAACACGCTCACCCAAGAGTACACACCCACTAAAACACACACTCACAGACGAGTACACCCCCACTAACACACACACTCACACACAAGTTCACCCCCGCTATAAAACACACACTCACACGAGTACACCCCCCGCTAAACACACACTCACACACAAGTACACCCCCGCTAAAACACACACTCACACACGAGTACACCCCTCACTGACACACTCACACACGAGTACACCCCCACTAAAACACACACTCACACATGAGTACACCCCCTCTAATACACACACAAGTACACCCACGCTAAAACACACACTCACACACGAGTACACCCCCCACTTACACACACACACTCACACACACGAGTAGACCCCCCACTAACACACACACTCACACACAAGTACACCCCCCATTAACACACAGTCACAGACGAGTACACCCCCCACTATCACACACACCCACACATGAGTACACCCCTTCTAAAACACACACTCACACACCCCTCACTAACACACTCACCCACGACTACACCCCCACCATAACACACACTCACAGACGAGTACACCCCCCACTAACACACACACTCACACACAAGTACAGCCCCGCTACAACACACACTCACACACGAGTACACCCCCCACTTACACACACACGAGTAGACCCCCCACTAACACACACACTCACACACAAGTACACCCCCCATTAACACACAGTCACAGACGAGTACACCCTCCACTATCACACACACCCACACATGAGTACACCCCTTCTAAAACACACACTCACACACCCCTCACTAACACACTCACCCACGACTACACCCCCACCATAACACACACTCACAAATGAGTACACCCCCCACTAACACACACACTCACACACAAGTACAGCCCCGCTACAACACACACTCACCCACGAGTACACCCCCACTACAACACACACTCACACACGAGTACACCCCTTCTAAAAAACACACCCCTCACTAACAAACTCACCCACGAGTGCACCCCCACTAAAGCATACACTCACACAGGAGTACATCCCCCACTAACACATGCACTCACACACAAGTACACCCCACACTAACACACACACTCACACACAAGTACACCCCCCGCTAACACACACTCACACACGAGTACACCCCCACTAACACACACACTCACACACGAGTACACACCCCGCTAACACACACACTCACACACAAGTGCACCCCCCGCTAACAAACACACTCACACATGAGTACACACCCCACTAACACACACACTCACACACGAGTACACACCCCGCTAACACACACACTCACACACAAGTGCACCCCCCACTAACACACTCACACACAATTACAGCCCCTACTAACACACACACTGACACAAGTACACCCCCCCCACTAACACACACACTCACACTGACAAATATCCACTATCCACACTGACACAGTTTAAACACTTCATGACTTCCTTCCTCTTTTACCTACAGTATGCTCTATAAATAATGGAGGTTCCTAGTATGACTAGGGTTGTGTGTTGGCCTTGCATTCAGCTAAAGGCAGTCGAGGGGAAAAGGGGAAGAGACCTTGGAAA
>NC_068422.1:80102833-80107833 GCF_023373465.1 Oncorhynchus keta
TGTCGTGGCTTGGTGAACAGTAAAACATGTAACCCAATGTAGGTGGTTTTGGGGAGAATGTATAAGAAGTGTACCTGTATGGTTAAAATAATGGTGTGAATGAGTGTATTTACTATGTGTGTGTCTAATAGCCTGGGGATGGACTAAAGCACAGAGGAGCCCCTTTGGGTCTGTTCCTCCCTGTAGTATGAATGTTATTGGTGACGTATGTATATATTGGACTCCTGATCCTCTGTTAGTCACTGCATATTTAGTGTTTCTATTCTTCCCCTGAATCTCCCCCAATCTAATACAGCCCACCCCAGCACAGGAAGTGACTGTCTGGATGCTTATGTACTGGTCACCTTGTTTTCATAATAATAATAATAATAATAATATATGCCATTTAGCTGACGCTTTTATCCAAAGCGACTTACAGTCATGTGTGCATACATTCTACGTATGGGTGGTCCCGGGAATCGAACCCACTACCCTGGCGTTACAAGCGCCATGCTCTACCAACTGAGCTACAGAAGGACCACGCTTTCTGCCATGTGGACAATACATTGCAGAATGGACACTAAGATGTGCTTGGCCCTTTTCTGCTAAGGCTGAGCTTCTGTGAGGCATGGTGAATGCTGGCTTAAATGGTTGAAGTAGCTAGACTGTGTGTGTGTTTGCTGTGTGTGTTGTTGTGTGTGTGTTGCATGTGTGTTTTCATATGTGTGTGTGCGAGCGAGCAAGCGTGCATGCGTGTGTGTGTGATTCTGAGTGACAGACAGGGCCGGAGATGTGCCAGCCCACTCTGTGACACAGAGCGTTCTGGCAGCGGAAGACATTGTTATCATCCCTGATTTCACACACAAGCTAAATGAGTGTGGCCCAAGCCAACCTGCCCCCAGTAACAGTTACAGTCTACTAAAAGCTGTTCTGTGTAGCTATGTAACACAGGGGGGGGGGAGTAGCAGGCCTTCATGAATAGACACACAGGGGAAGCAAGTACGCACATACACACACACACAACTCAATTTAAATAGCCGTATTTAAAATTTATTTAGAGTTGAATTATGATAATATGTCAATAAGGACTCGAGAATAGTTTTCACAAGCTAAGGTATGAAAAAAGCTTTTCAATAGAAAGTATTTTGGGGGCATTATTGGGGGTAGTTGGACTTTCATCACATTACCAATCTAAACCAGAAGAGGTAGAGTGACAGTGGAGTGGGGCTGTCCCCTCTCCTCTACTAAAGCATCCTTTGAAGTTGCTTTTCAGGTCATTAAGCCCCATTTCCCATTCACAGAGATCTTGTGTGGTGGGCGTTTCAGCCCAACAATGGACCCTAATGACTTAATGCTTCTGTTTTCATTCTCCCCCTCTTCATCTCCTCCTCCTCCCTCCATCCCTCTCTCGCCCCCTCACCCCTTTACACCCCTTTTTATTGGCTGCTCAGCACCACTCGTTTGGATGCAAACTTTTTTATAGCGCATTGTAACGAGCTGCAGCTGTGGGGTAAAGCGGGGTGTAATGTTAACCCAGACTGAGGAGGGTCACCCGACGGGCCATAAAGGGTCAGAGGTCAACACATTGTGGTACTGCCATGGATAGTGTATATAAGAGTGCTGTAAAGGTTATTTATCTCATTCACAGCTCCTCAGCTCGGCCTCCAACCCACAGACTCCTCCTCAGCCTGACCTCTCTTGTGCTAGCTTTTGAGAGGCCCGATCCCTCCCTCCTGAGCGGTTTGAATAGGTTCATCTCTCTGTTTTGTCATTAAGTGGTCCTTAATTGGTGGAGCATGCATAATTGTTGGCTGTTAGGGGCTGATATACTGTTGCACAGTGGAGAGAGGGGTTAGTTAGTGAATGGAGACAAATACCTGTTCTGCTGCCCTGGTTGTGGAGTCTCACAGCATGGTGGAGCATGTCCAAGCAAGACTGATTAGACTGCTGCTAATATCATTAGAATTGTCTGTTAGTGGACGCACAGATGTAGACACACACACACACACACGCACGCACGCACGCACGCACACGTACACACACACACACACACACACACACACACACACACACACACACACACACACACACACACACACACACACACACACACACACACACACACACACACACACACACACACACACACACACACACACACACAAAGGACAGCATAATCTATCATAAGAAAGTGTGTGATATATTAGCTGCCTGGCGACGGGGATCCTGTCCATAGAGACGGCTGGGTTGACAAAGCTACACCATAGCCTCCTCTCTTTACCACAGCAGAGTGGCAAGCCAGCCGTGGCAGTAACCTGAGTCTGGAAAAACAAAGAAAAAAGACAATCGCAAAAATCTAACGGACCCCTGTCACTCTCTCCCCCCTACCACTGACTTAATCTTAATTGAATCAGCTTCATAGAAAGATGTTGACACTGAGAGATTGCAGGAATCTGGGAGGGCCTTGGCAGAGCAGGGGGAGTGCTGGGAAAAACTCCCCCCAGTTCATTAAGGTGTCCCCCTGCCTCCCTTTCTCCCATTCCTCACCGTCACAGGGGAGATAATGTCCCCCAGACAATTTTATCTCTCACTGTGGCCCGCAACTTTACTACCCTTCCCTTGACCATGGAGCCTAAAATCCTTCTCCTCTGATCTCAGGTGGACGGACACAGCATCTCTTAAAATGTATGTGGACTCCTTTTGTGATGTTGTTTTCATGTCATTATTTTAGGGTTACAGGGACAGTTGAGAGTCACAATAGCATAGTTAAAGTATTTCATATGGAGGAAGGACTAGCCTTATCATGCAGGACACGTTTATTTGCTTGGAGGAGTCATATCTCTGGAGATTACCCATCATGGATTACTCCATCTCCATCATGACTTCATTGAGACTCCATAGGCCATGGTCGTGATCCTCAGAATGTCATATTTAGTAGAAGCTCTACAGGTCCTTTTCGGGAGCCATACATTCTAATGCTTCCACCAATATTAGCCTCTATCCTGATATTTCCCATCGACCATAATGCTGCTGCCAGTGCTAATAGCTAGCACTACCCAACCACCATTATTAGTACTGTAGCAAAGATTAAGCATGTAATTAGGCCAACATTACACCCCAAAAACAACAACAACAACAACATTAGCTATGCTCCCAGAGCAGTAATGGATGATTTGAGATGAGAAGTGACAGCCAGGCCCTGGTGTGGCTAGATCTACATATGAATGGCATTTAGGCTGCTCCTCTGCACCATGCAGGTGGTGTGTGATAAGGGCCCTAATCTAGATAAGAGCCCTGGCGCAGGCCCCAGGATAGGCCAGGCCTCCTTTATTAGCCCTGAAGAAGCAAGGGGCGGCAGGGTAGCCTAGTGGTTAGAGCGTTGGACTAGTAACCGGAAGGTTGCGAGTTCAAACCCCCGAGCTGACAAGGTACAAGGTGTCGTTCTGCCCCTGAACAGGCAGTTTACCCACTGTTCCCAGGCCGTCATTGGAAATAAGAATTTGTTCTTAACTGACTTGCCTGGTTAAATAAAGGTAAAATTTAAAAAAAAGGGGAGTGGGTAGAATGCTAATGCCCAGTGTCTTCCCTACTCTACCAGCCACGGACTCCCACACTCCCAGCCCCACTAAACTAGGCCCAGGTTCGCACATCACAGGCGGATCACATCAAAAGTAGTACCTCTATCAAGCTGCTTCTGTCCCCCCCCCCCTCCATCTGCCTCAGGAAGAAAGGCAGTCTGGCTGATGTTAGGCCAGCGCGGTGCGTTGCCATCATTTGATCAGACTCTGCTTCTTGCTACTCTCACTATGTAGTCTGTGTTCTGTGTTGTTCTGGACAAGAGCTAGAGACGCCAGATTCTGCCTCGGGGCTAACTCTCCTCATCCATTATGCATGGACATTATTCAGACAATTATTGATAATGCTTTTCACATTGGTGATTATTCATACATTCATTATTGCAGTCGCTAATGTGCGAGTATTAAAGACATTGTTATTAATGTCGAACCATTGGAAGAGCGCCGGCGGTCCCAGAGGCCTGACACACTTTGGTTATTTCAAAGCCAGGAGAGGGAGAGCGAGAGAGAGAGAGACAGAGAGAGAGGGATAGAGAGAGACAGAGAGAGAGAGAGAGAGAGAGAGAGAGAGAGAGAGAGAGAGAGAGAGAGAGAGAGAGAGAGAGAGAGAGAGAGAGAGAGAGAGAGAGAGAGAGAGAGAGAGAGAGAGAGAGAGAGAGAGAGAGAGAGAGAGAGAGAGAGAGAGAGACAGAGAGAGAGAGAGAGAGAGAGAGAGAGAGAGAGAGAGAGAGAGAGAGAGAGAGAGAGAGAGAGAGAGAGAGAGAGAGAGAGAGAGAGAGAGAGAGAAGTGGGGGCTAATAGAGAAGGTAGATAATCCTGATAGGTGATGTTCACAGGAAGTTGGTTATTGAGTTGGTATTCCCAAAGCTGTAGAGAGAGGGAGTACCTACTGTAGGGTGGATGAAGGGTTTAGATCAGCAGAGATGAGCGAGGATACACTGGTAACATAGGAGAGGTTCTGTATACCCAGAACCATTGTCTTGTTTGCTAGCTTCCTGTCTCTAGACTCCCCCTTTCCCCCTGCCTCCCCGGTGTCTCTCCGGTGTCTCCCCTCTCTAGCCCCTCCTTCACGCTCTCTCTGCCCTGTCTCTCCCCTCTCTCTCCCTTTCTCTCCCCCTGTCTCCCCCTCATTCTCTCATCCTGTCTCGCCCCTCTCTCCATCTCTCTCCCCCATATCTACCCCCTCTCTCCCCCTGTCTCCCCCTCATTCTCTCCTCCTGTCTCTCCCCTCTCCATCTTTCTCCCCCATATCTACCCCCTCTCTCCCCCTGTCTCCCCCCTCAGCATGCTTGTGCTTCCTCTGTGGATCTATACCCCAGTCCTGATAGATCACATCCAAGAACACCCAGGGCAGGTCAATGCATCAAGGCTAACCTAAATAATTCATTTTGCATGTGTACATAGTCTTAATTATTGTTAATTATTGATGACGCTATGCTACTGGAG
>NC_068422.1:80112833-80142833 GCF_023373465.1 Oncorhynchus keta
TGTTTGTAGGAGGGTCATAGGGAGTGCAGGGGATCACAGGGCTGCTCCTCACTCCTCACCTGTTGTCACACTGAGGTGCACATACACTGTGGTCATTACTCACTGCCCCATCATGCCCCTGCAGCTGCAGATTTGACCTGGTCATTCCCCTTGTCCCAAAGACATTGATATGCATACTTCTACCACTGACATAGACACATATACTAACTCAAATACATGTAAACACACACATTAATTCATGAACACACACATCTATTTATGCACGCACGAACGTGCACACACACACACACACATTAGGGGCTAGAGCTGGGCGATATGGAAATAAATCCATATCACAGTAAATGGACAGAATTATCACGATAACGATACATTTAACGATACGTTTTTTACATTTAATGTTCACCACAGTTCGTTTTTACATTACCCCTTAATACTACTACTACTACTTGAACATTGTAGCTATCAAGTGTCCCATTAACAATCACAAATATTAGCTAATCTCTTAAATTTAAAACCTCATATTTCTCTGGTAGGGCCCTATAGGTTATTTATTGTAATTAACAATATCAGACAAATATTCATGATAAGTGGTTGGTTTGGTCGGTATCGATAGGGCTCGGGTTTATCGTCCCAGCTCTAACACACACGCACGCACGCACGCACGCACGCACGCACGCACGCACGCACGCACGCACGCACGCACGCACGCACGCACGCACGCACGCACACACACACACACACACACACACACACACACACACACACACACACACACACACACACACACACACACACACACACACACACACACACACACACACACACGTCTCTCCTCAACACGTGTGCTGTACTAACTAAACTAAAATAGGGCAGGTTTAATTAGGGCCTTGCTACCTGAGCAGTTCTTCAAAGCCATCCCGCCCCTGTGCTAATCTAAGGCAACGCTTCGTTATGAATTCTTCAAAGTCCCACCAAGCTGTCAGGAGGGCTTGTTGAGAGCTCCGTCATTAGTAGGGTACGGCAGGTACAAAGACTGGCCTGTTGTTCTGAGGGTGGAGGTTGGAGGGTAACATCTTGCAGAGATAGGGGGCATCCCAAATAGCACCATATGACCTATTTAGGGCACTACTTTTGACCACTGCCCATAGAACTCTGGTCAAAAGTTGCACTATAAAGAGAAAGGTGTGCCATTTGGGACCCAGTCCTCAGCCCGAAGCGGTAGAGGAGTTCCCTGTAGGTACTCTGACCTGAAGTGCTCAGGTGTGTTGACTTGGACTTGGACACAGTTGCTCACAAAGGATAGTATTGACATGACTAGGAGGGTAAAATCCCTCTCGTGTTTGACTGAGCTGAGAGGCACTAAAGAGAGCGTATCTCACCAGACACATTATTAGCTGTGATCGGCAAGACTATCAAAAAACGTTAGCTGACAAAAGAGGGCCTGTCCAAAACACTGCAATAAAGTGAGCCGCTATTGGCTGGTAAGTGATTTAAATGAGTGTCTAGATAGCTTTGACTGAGGCTTTGATAAGACTGAGGCAGGCTGGGCTGCAGGGCTGCCATGATTCTACAGCTGATTATTAACACACTGATACGACACTACTAGGCCTCCAAGCAAACAGCTGATTATTGACACACTGATACGACACTACTAGGCCTGCAAGCAAACTGATGTCATAATGGGCTAATACAACTCAATACAAGTCAACATAACAACACACTCTTAAATTACCTGTCACTCTTATCCACCTCATTTTCGAACGCTTATAAAATGCTGAGGCCAAACGCGGGAATTATGAATGCAACTTCCTCTGCGCTCTAGCATTATCATAATTCATATGCGCGCCATTAGAAATCCCTGTAGTAGCATGTTTCTGTTATCTGATACATTAGCCTTGTTTGCCTAAACTGCAGAGAGAAGCCCCATAACGAATCCAAATGGTTGGCAAATTAGGCAGGCTAGATGCATTTATTTTGAAATGAATATGCCTTCTAAATGCCAGGCTTTTGAGTGTTTATTTAAATGAAATAGAAAGTGCATGTTGGGGAAAGTTTAGGAGGGAAAGCACATTAGTGTGATCACTTTTGTCCTCATATGACAACATTGTTGCACTGCATTTGCAAATAGTTACACAGGACAGACATGGAGATGCAATGACATACTGTAAAATATGCAAAGGCTAAACAGTGTTTGTTGTTGAATCCCCACATTTAAATACCAGTTACTGTATTCTTCTTCATTAGGCCTGCATGTACATTGTAGTATTATTTGCAGTTGTCACTATGACAATGAACACACCCTGAAAGCACTGAATGGTCTGAACCAGTATCTGTGTGTTAGAGACCTCATGAATGGACTGAACCAGTGTGTTAGAGACCTCATGAATGGACTGAACCAGTATCTGTGTGTTAGAGACCTCATGAATGGACTGAACCAGTATCTGTGTGTTAGAGACCTCATGAATGGTCTGAACCAGTGTGTTAAAGACCGCATGAATGGACTGAACCAGTATCTGTGTGTTAGAGACCTCATGAATGGACTGAACCAGTATCTGTGTGTTAGAGACCTCATGAATGGTCTGAACCAGTGTGTTAAAGACCTCATGAATGGACTGAACCAGTATCTGTGTGTTAGAGACCTCATGAATGGTCTGAACCAGTGTGTTAAAGACCGCATGAATGGACTGAACCAGTGTGTTAAAGACCTCATGAATGGACTGAACCAGTATCTGTGTGTTAGCGACATCATGAATGGTCTGAACCAGTGTGTTAAAGACCTCATGAATGGACTGAACCAGTATCTGTGTGTTAGAGACCTCATGAATGGTCTGAACCAGTGTGTTAAAGACCGCATGAATGGACTGAACCAGTATCTGTGTGTTAGAGACCTCATGAATGGACTGAACCAGTATCTGTGTGTTAGAGACCTCATGAATGGACTGAACCAGTGTGTTAAAGACCTCATGAATGGACTGAACCAGTATCTGTGTGTTAGAGACCTCATGAATGGACTGAACCAGTATCTGTGTGTTAGAGACCTCATGAATGGTCTGAACCAGTGTGTTAAAGACCTCATGAATGGACTGAACCAGTATCTGTGTGTTAGAGACCTCATGAATGGTCTGAACCAGTGTGTTAAAGACCGCATGAATGGACTGAACCAGTGTGTTAAAGACCTCATGAATGGACTGAACCAGTATCTGTGTGTTAGCGACATCATGAATGGTCTGAACCAGTGTGTTAAAGACCTCATGAATGGACTGAACCAGTATCTGTGTGTTAGAGACCTCATGAATGGTCTGAACCAGTGTGTTAAAGACCGCATGAATGGACTGAACCAGTATCTGTGTGTTAGAGACCTCATGAATGGTCTGAACCAGTGTGTTAAAGACCTCATGAATGGACTGAACCAGTATCTGTGTGTTAGAGACCTCATGAATGGTCTGAACCAGTGTGTTAAAGACCGCATGAATGGACTGAACCAGTATCTGTGTGTTAGAGACCTCATGAATGGACTGAACCAGTATCTGTGTGTTAGAGACCTCATGAATGGACTGAACCAGTGTGTTAAAGACCTCATGAATGGACTGAACCAGTATCTGTGTGTTAGAGACCTCATGAATGGACTGAACCAGTATCTGTGTGTTAGAGACCTCATGAATGGTCTGAACCAGTGTGTTAAAGACCTCATGAATGGACTGAACCAGTATCTGTGTGTTAGAGACCTCATGAATGGTCTGAACCAGTGTGTTAAAGACCTCATGAATGGACTGAACCAGTGTGTTAAAGACCGCATGAATGGACTGAACCAGTATCTGTGTGTTAGAGACCTCATGAATGGACTGAACCAGTATCTGTGTGTTAGAGACCTCATGAATGGACTGAACCAGTGTGTTAAAGACCGCATGAATGGACTGAACCAGTATCTGTGTGTTAGAGACCTCATGAATGGACTGAACCAGTATCTGTGTGTTAGAGACCTCATGAATGGTCTGAACCAGTATCTATGTGTTGGAGACTTCATGAATGGTCTGAACCAGTATCTGTGTGTTGGAGACTTCATGAATGGTCTGAACCAGTATCTGTGTGTTAGAGACCTCATGAATGGTCTGAACCAGTGTGTTAAAGACATCATGAATGGACTGAACCAGTATCTGTGTGTTAGAGACCTCATGAATGGTCTGAACCAGTGTGTTAAAGACCGCATGAATGGACTGAACCAGTATCTGTGTGTTAGAGACCTCATGAATGGACTGAACCAGTATCTGTGTGTTAGAGACCTCATGAATGGACTGAACCAGTGTGTTAAAGACCTCATGAATGGACTGAACCAGTATCTGTGTGTTAGAGACCTCATGAATGGACTGAACCAGTATCTGTGTGTTAGAGACCTCATGAATGGTCTGAACCAGTGTGTTAAAGACCTCATGAATGGACTGAACCAGTATCTGTGTGTTAGAGACCTCATGAATGGTCTGAACCAGTGTGTTAAAGACCTCATGAATGGACTGAACCAGTGTGTTAAAGACCGCATGAATGGACTGAACCAGTATCTGTGTGTTAGAGACCTCATGAATGGACTGAACCAGTATCTGTGTGTTAGAGACCTCATGAATGGACTGAACCAGTATCTGTGTGTTAGAGACCTCATGAATGGTCTGAACCAGTATCTGTGTGTTAGAGACCTCATGAATGGACTGAACCAGTGTGTTAAAGACCGCATGAATGGACTGAACCAGTATCTGTGTGTTAGAGACCTCATGAATGGACTGAACCAGTATCTGTGTGTTAGAGACCTCATGAATGGTCTGAACCAGTATCTGTGTGTTAGAGACCTCATGAATGGACTGAACCAGTGTGTTAAAGACCGCATGAATGGACTGAACCAGTATCTGTGTGTTAGAGACCTCATGAATGGACTGAACCAGTATCTGTGTGTTAGAGACCTCATGAATGGACTGAACCAGTATCTGTGTGTTAGAGACCTCATGAATGGACTGAACCAGTGTGTTAAAGACCGCATGAATGGACTGAACCAGTATCTGTGTGTTAGAGACCTCATGAATGGACTGAACCAGTATCTGTGTGTTAGAGACCTCATGAATGGTCTGAACCAGTATCTGTGTGTTAGAGACCTCATGAATGGACTGAACCAGTGTGTTAAAGACCGCATGAATGGACTGAACCAGTATCTGTGTGTTAGAGACCTCATGAATGGACTGAACCAGTGTGTTAAAGACCGCATGAATGGACTGAACCAGTATCTGTGTGTTAGAGACCTCATGAATGGACTGAACCAGTATCTGTGTGTTAGAGACCTCATGAATGGTCTGAACCAGTATCTGTGTGTTAGAGACCTCATGAATGGACTGAACCAGTGTGTTAAAGACCGCATGAATGGACTGAACCAGTATCTGTGTGTTAGAGACCTCATGAATGGACTGAACCAGTATCTGTGTGTTAGAGACCTCATGAATGGACTGAACCAGTATCTGTGTGTTAGAGACCTCATGAATGGTCTGAACCAGTGTGTTAAAGACCGCATGAATGGACTGAACCAGTATCTGTGTGTTAGAGACCTCATGAATGGACTGAACCAGTATCTGTGTGTTAGAGACCTCATGAATGGACTGAACCAGTGTGTTAAAGACCTCATGAATGGACTGAACCAGTGTGTTAAAGACCTTATGAATGGACTGAACCAGTATCTGTGTGTTAGAGACCTCATGAATGGACTGAACCAGTATCTGTGTGTTAGAGACCTCATGAATGGACTGAACCAGTGTGTTAAAGACCTCATGAATGGACTGAACCAGTATCTGTGTGTTAGAGACCTCATGAATGGACTGAACCAGTATCTGTGTGTTAGAGACCTCATGAATGGTCTGAACCAGTGTGTTAAAGACCTCATGAATGGACTGAACCAGTATCTGTGTGTTAGAGACCTCATGAATGGACTGAACCAGTATCTGTGTGTTAGAGACCTCATGAATGGACTGAACCAGTATCTGTGTGTTAGAGACCTCATGAATGGTCTGAACCAGTGTGTTAAAGACCTCATGAATGGACTGAACCAGTATCTGTGTGTTAGAGACCTCATGAATGGTCTGAACCAGTGTGTTAAAGACCTCATGAATGGACTGAACCAGTATCTGTGTGTTAGAGACCTCATGATTGGTCTGAACCAGTATCTGTGTGTTAGAGACTTCGTGAATGTACTGAACCAGTATCTGTGTGTTAGAGACCTCATGATTGGTCTGAACCAGTATCTGTGTGTTAGAGACCTCATGAATGGTCTGAACCAATATCTCTGTGTTAGAGACCTCATGGATGGTTTGAACCAGTATCTCTGTTTTAGAGACCTCATGAATGGTCTGAACCAGTATCTGTGTGTTAGAGACCTCATGAATGGTCTGAACCAGTATCTGTGTGTTAGAGACCTCATGAATGGTCTGAACCAGTATCTGTGTGTTAGAGACCTCATGAATGGTCTGAACCAGTATCTGTGTGTTAGAGACCTCATGAATGGTCTGAACCAGTATCTCTGTGTGTTGAACAACAGAACTAGCCTACTAGTAGGTCTAGCTAACATTATTATCACAACAGAACTAGCCTACTAGTAGTTCTAGCTAACATTATTATAACAACAGAACTAGCCTACTAGTAGGTCTAGCTAACATTATTATCACGACAGAACTAGCCTACTAGTAGGTCTAGCTAACATTATTATCACGACAGAACTAGCCTACTAGTAGGTCTAGCTAACGTTATTATCACAACAGAACTAGCCTACTATGGGTCTAAATAACATTATTATCACAACAGAACTAGCCTACTAGTTAGGACTAGCTAACATTATTACACAACAGAACTATACTACTAGTAGGACTAGCTAACATTATCTTAACAACATAACTACCCTACTATTAGGACTAGCTAACATTATTATCACAACAGAACTAGCCTACTAGTAGGTCTAGCTAACATTATTACACAACATAACTAGCCTACTAGTAGGACTAGCTAACATTATTTTAACAACATAACTACCCTAGTATTAGGACTAGCTAACATTATTGTCACGACAGAACTAGCCTACTAGTAGGTCTAGCTAACATTATTATCACAACAGAACTAGCCTACTAGTAAGTCTAGCTAACATTATTACTCAACAGAACTATCCTACTAGTAGGACTAGCTAACATTATTTTAACAACATAACTACCCTACTATTAGGACTAGCTAACATTATTATCACAACAGAACGAGCCTACTAGTAGGTCTAGCTAACATTATTATCACAACAGAACTAGCCTACTATTAGGTCTAGCTAACATTATTATCACAACAGAACTAGCCTACTATGGGTCTAAATAACATTATTATCACAACAGAACTAGCCTACTAGTAGGTCTAGCTAACATTATTATCACAACAGAACTAGCCTACTAGTAGGTCTAGCTAACATTATTATCACAACAGAACTAGCCTACTAGTAGGTCTAAATAACATTATTATCACAACAGAACTAGCCTACTAGTAGGTCTAGCTAACATTATTACACAACAGAACTAGCCTACTAGTAGGACTAGCTAACATTATTTTAACAACATAACTACCCTATAATTAGGACTAGCTAACATTATTATCACAACAGAATGAGCCTACTAGTAGGTCTAGCTAACATTATTACACAACATAACTAGCCTACTAGTAGGACTAGCTAACATTATTTTAACAACATAACTACCCTAGTATTAGGACTAGCTAACATTATTGTCACGACAGAACTAGCCTACTAGTAGGTCTAGCTAACATTATTATCACAACAGAACTAGCCTACTAGTAAGTCTAGCTAACACTATTACACAACATAACTAGCCTACTAGTAGGACTAGCTAACATTATTTTAACAACATAACTACCCTACTATTAGGACTAGCTAACATTATTATCACAACAGAACGAGCCTACTAGTAGGTCTAGCTAACATTATTATCACAACAGAACTAGCCTACTAGTAGGTCTAGCTAACATTATTATCACAACAGAACTAGCCTACTATGGGTCTAAATAACATTATTATCACAACAGAACTAGCCTACTAGTAGGTCTAGCTAACATTATTATCACAACAGAACTAGCCTACTAGTAGGTCTAGCTAACATTATTATCACAACAGAACTAGCCTACTAGTAGGTCTAGCTAACATTATTATCACGACAGAACTAGCCTACTAGTAGGTCTAGCTAACGTTATTATCACAACAGAACTAGCCTACTATGGGTCTAAATAACATTATTATCACAACAGAACTAGCCTACTAGTAGGTCTAGCTAACATTATTATCACAACAGAACTAGCCTACTAGTAGGTCTAGCTAACATTATTGTCACGACAGAACTAGCCTACTAGTAGGTCTAGCTAACATTATTATCACGACAGAACTAGCCTACTAGTAGGTCTAGCTAACATTATTATCACAACAGAACTAGCCTACTACTAGGTATAGCTAACATTATTATCACGACAGAACTAGTCTACTAGTAGGTCTAGCTAACATTATTGTCATGACAGAACTAGCCTACTAGTAGGTATAGCTAACATTATTATCACGACAGAACTAGCCTACTTGTAGGTCTAGCTAACATTATTATCACGACAGAACTAGCCTACTAGTAGGTCTTGCTAACATTATTATCACAACAGAACTAGCCTACTATGGGTCTAAATAACATTATTATCACAACAGAACTAGCCTACTAGTAGGACTAGCTAACATTATTTTCACAACATAACTACCCTACTATTAGGACTAGCTAACATTATTATCAGAACAGAACTAACGTTATTATCACAACTACTATGGGTCTAAATAACATTATTATCACAACAGAACTAGCCTACTATGGGTCTAAATAACATTATTATCACAACAGAACTAGCCTACTAGTAGGTCTAGCTAACATTATTACACAACATAACTAGCCTACTAGTAGGACTAGCTAACATTATTTTCACAACATAACTAGCCTACTAGTAGGTCTAGCTAACTTTATTATCACAACAGAACTAGCCTACTAGTAGGTCTAGCTAACATTATTGTCACGACAGAACTAGCCTACTAGTAGGTCTAGCTAACATTATTATCACAACAGAACTAGCCTACTAGTAGATCTAGCTAACATTATTATCACAACATAACTTCCCTACTATTAGGACTAGCTAACATTATTATAACAACAGAACTAGCCTACTACTAGGTCTAGCTAACATTATTATCACAACAGAACTAGCTTTTATTTGACCTTTAAATAAGAACAAATTCTTATTTTCAATAAGGCCTTGGAACAGTGGGTTATCTGCCTGTTCAGGGGCAGAACAACAGATTTGTACCTTGTCAGCTCGGGGATTTGAACTTGCAACCTTCCGGTTACTAGTCCAACGCTCTAACCACTAGGCTACGCTACATTATCATCACAACAGAACTAGCCTACTAGTAGATCTCGCTAACGTTAGCAAACTTGATACACTTACACTTGTTTTCTTGACTTTTACACTCTATAAAATACTGTTCTAATAATTGACTCTGTGTACACTGCTGTAGTAGGGAAGTAAAGTGGAAGTCGAATCCAACACTTCCGTTGTTTGGTTGTGTCCACAGCAAAGTCGAAAATGTGGTTGACAGTATCGGTCACACTGTAGGGTCACATTGAGGTCCATATTTATCTTGAAGAACATGTCAAATACAGGAAACGGTTCTGGTTTGCTCTAGTCCTATCAGAGGGGAGAGCTGTAAATAAGTGGGTGATGGTCATGTAGTGACGTGTCATAGAGACTGTGGCCTAATAATAGAACATGCCTTCCTCGGTTCCTTCTCATACTCACTGCTGTTGAAGGCCAGAGTGTGTGTGTGTGCGTGTGTGCGTGTGTGCATGTATGTATGTATGTATGTATGTATGTATGTATGTATGTATGTATGTATGTATGTATGTATGTATGTGTGTGTGTGTGTGTGTGTGTGTGTGTGTGTGTGTGTGTGTGTGTGTGTGTGTGTGTGTGTGTGTGTGTGTGTGTGTGTGTGTGTGTGTGTGTGTGTGTGTGTGTGTGTGTGTGTGCATGTGTGTGTATGTATGTATGTATGTATGTATGTGTGTGTGCGTGTGTTTGTACACAGGAAGATAAACTGATTTTAATTGCTGCTCTGAATAGCTTCGGAGTGACAGCGAAGAATGTGACGATGGCTCTTTAGCTCAATCAAACAGGCGTGTCTGGGAGCTCTGTCTCTCTCTCACACACACACACACGCACGCACGCACGCACGCACAGATGATTGCAGTGGAAGTGAGCTCTCTGCAGCCTCAGAGAAGGCTTTAAAAAAATAACATTACCTTGTTTCTCCAACCCCCCATCTCAATCAAACATCCCAAACCCAACCCCTTGAATGTCAAGAGCTGCTGTCTGGCGCATGATCTATATATGATCACTTAGCCCAACATGTTCTGTTATTGTGTAAAGATGTGAGAAAGTTTCCTTCTCAGAAATATGAAATATCAGAAATCTGAGGTAGCTACAGAAACCCTTTGTTAAGCAGCTCGCTGTGACACACTGAAAGGTCTTTGATTGGCAAGCCATGCAGCCAGGCAGTGAGTGTGAGTGTCAGTGTCAGTTTCACAGTCTTTCACACGTTTAGTGGCCCATATGTTACTACAGTGAGACAGCCAGGGCACGGCCTGTGACTGTGTACTTATAGACCCGATTCTGACCGGCTGCATCACGCGCAAATCTCCATTTAATCACCAAGCTCAAGTTACCCCACACGTAATAAACGGCAGATTAGTTTATTCTTCACTGTGCTTGACACATATCTCCCTCCATAACGTCTTGCTGCGGGTGGGGGTTAGGCCTCATGGTTGGCATAGCGAGCCACGTTAAATGGCTGGGCCAAACGTGTCATCTGGCACTTGTCTAGAGCCCGCGGCTCCACCACACCGGACGGAATGGATGGCAAACCGGCAGCCATTGTTCTAGAACACGCAGACCCAACACCCACACATGCTGTATGCACAAGCAAACACACACACACACACACACACACACACACACACACACACACACACACACACACACACACACACACACACACACACACACACACACACACACACACACACACACACACACACACACACACACACACACACACACACACACACACACACACACACACACCATAACCTTTTGTCAGGAATTTGTTGAAGACACATTTGTAAATATTCACATTGTTCTGGTAATATGATCGACAGAGAGAGACAGAAAGATGGGTTACAATAGTAAGAGAGAGAGAGCGAGAGCGAGAGAGAAAGATTGAGAGACTAGACGACAAAAATAACAATCCACCATTGTGTAATTAGTGAGCTGGCTGCACCAACAATGGGTCGGAGATGTAATATTGAAAGGTTACTTGGGTTACTCTGCCGAGTCTGTCACCTCCTTGCCTCCGGGGGCCCTAATCAGTTCACCCTATAATTATGGCCCCACAAAAGGCCATGTTAAAGTTCCTGTAAAATAAACCTGATAATATTGAGAAGAAGAAGAGAGAACAGAGGCCCTTCTTTTAATTAGGGCCATCCATCTTAACCTTGTCTACTGGAGGTGGAGTGAAGGTAAGTTGGGTCAAGCTCTCTAACCTCTCCCCTGGTATTGTCTTCCCTCCGTCGCTGACTGGAGGACAATAGTGACGCTAGCTAGCCGCCAGAGACCTTTTGTTGCCCATGAGCTGGCTCCTCGTAGGATTTACCACTGAATAGTTTTTTTTACAGTGACACAATAGTTGAAATTGACAATGGGAACCCAACACTGCACGCATCACTGTTGTATACGAAACATGTGCGATGAGCGGCTATAAAAAATCAAGTGTAACCTCAGATCACTACACAGCTGTTGGTGTGACGTAAAGCTGAGTTTTGTAAGAGGAAACAACTTAAGGCGTGTGAGAACAGTTTTTTGTTATTGCGTATTCCTGAAAGTGGTATCCGGGATTACATGTTTTACAGCTAATCCTTTGCTCCAGTGTTTGATACGCTGCCTACATGTGTGCGTGTGTCTGTGTGTGTGTGAGAGCGTGCTTGTGGTTCTGCCCTGCTTTTGTTTGTGTGTGCGCGCGCATGTTTGTGTGTGTCACACAGCATGTGTTATACCAGCCATGCTTGTTTAGTGGTGCCCCAGTCACACAGCATGTGTTATACCAGCCATGCTTGTTTAGTGGTGCCCCAGTCACACAGCATGTGTTATACCAGCCATGCTTGTTTAGTGGTGCCCCAGTCACACAGCATGTGTTATACCAGCCATGCTTGTTTAGTGGTGCCCCAGTCACACAGCATGTGTTATACCAGCCATGCTTGTTTAGTGGTGCCCCAGTCACACAGCATGTGTTATACCAGCCATGCTTGTTTAGTGGTGCCCCAGTCACACAGCATGTGTTATACCAGCCATGCTTGTTTAGTGGTGCCCCAGTCACACAGCATGTGTTATACCAGCCATGCTTGTTTAGTGGTGCCCCAGTCATGCAGACAGGCGCTGTGTTTAGAATGACTGTCTCCCCTCCAAAGGCTTCTAGGTGAGGAGCAGAGCCGGATCTGATGATCAAAAGTACTGTTTGTTTTTGCTTCCCGACCTCGAGAGAGGGAAACGCCACGTCCCCACTGAGCGCAGTGCAGACGGGTTACCCCTCGCACTGATCAGCTCTCTTGAGGCCGCACAGTGTGTGTGTGTGTGTGCGCTGCTGTTTCATCACTGTGCTAGTTGCCTCCTCCACCTTCCTCCTCCTCTCCATCCTCATCTCTCCCCATCTCCCTCTCTACTCCTCCCCCTCCTCTACCCCCTACTCTCTCCCCATCCCTCTTCCCCATCCTCCCCCCTCATCTCCTCCCCCGTCTCTCCACTCTCATCTTCCACCTACCTCTTCCCCCTTCTCCTCTCTCGCTCTCCTCCACATCTTTCTCCCCTCATCCACCCCCCCATTATCCTCTCTCCTCCACCCTTCTCTCTCCCCTCCTCCCACCCCATCTCTCCCCACTCCTCTCCATCTCCCTGTCCCCCTCTTTTCTCCCCCTCAGTCTCTGCTACCTGGAGCTGACAGTGACATGTGCTGTCACCTCTACTGCCGGATCTAGGAATGAAAGGCGGAACGGCAGGGCACACACACACACACACACACACACACACACACACACACACACACACACACACACACACACACACACACACACACACACACACACACACACACACACACACACACACACACACACACACACACACACACACACACACACACACACACACACACACAAACACACAAACACACAAACACACACACCTTACAAACACAGAAAGAGGGATTCTAGGCCTTTGGATGGTGTGTCTTCTTCGCTACCAACTCTACCTCTTCGTCACAGTCTCAGCCTGCCGTAGCGTAGCGTAGCCGACCCATAGTGGCGTGGTCTTTCATCTGTACTGAGGTGGCGGTGGCAGTCGTATATTATTCATGGTTCATGCGATCCAAGGCAAGCGTCATGTGGCAGAGGTAATAAGACTCTGAACTGGGAAGGAGGTGATGAACATGCAGGAGAGAGAGATAGACACAGGCCTCCTTTCCTTCTTCTACACTGGAAGATACACCCTGTGTAACTTAGGCATGATGTACAACTTTGATTTATTCTGCATCGGTTGACACGACAGGTCGTTTTTAGGGTGTTCTGTTGGTTTTAGAGTTACATGTTTGAGCAGAACAGGACATATTTCCTGGAGGTATGGGGGATAACATTGCTTGTGTTTTCAGTACTACTAACTTAACAAATAAAAATAACATTTGTAACTGACTGAGGAACCTATTTAAAGTCCCCTCTGTAAAGTAGAGGTGCTGTATGTGTCCACTCCTAACCCAGGCCACACGTAGCTGTTTCACCAAACAGAAGAAGGAGGGCAAAATTTGACCTCCCAGAATGCCCCTCCTAGACTAGTGTGCTGCAGGGGGGGGGGCTCATAGGTGAAGGGAGAGAGCAGAACAGCTGACTAGGCTCAGCCTATAAGACTGTGAGTCCTGGTGTGCAGTGTCTGGGGGCGATATGAGATTAACCACCTGGCCTTGGAGCTTGACCCACTGGAGCGAGAGAAGAGAGATGGAGAAGGAGGAGGGAAGGAGGAGAGAGAGAGAAAGAGTGAGAGAGAGAAAGAGGGAGAGAGAGAGGAGAGAGAGAAAGAGGGAGAGAGAGGAGGGGTGTGGTATGGTAGGTAAATGGACATTGGGGTGATGTAGGAAGAAAGACAGAGATGGGGTGAAGAAAGAGAGAGATCGGGAATAAAGAGAGAGAGGGAGAGGGGGAGAGAGAAAAAGAGAAATGGTGAGTGGACACAGTCTGGACAGCCATTAGCTCATCAATGGAGGGGCATCACTGCCACTTAACACAGCTTATTGATCTGGTCAGCCTGCAGGGCCTCTGGTGAGTGTCTATTTCCTATTGAATATACCAAGTCTATTCTTATTGACCGATATCCCCACTACTGCCAACCTCTCTTCCATCCCCACCAGGGAATGTTTTAAACACTCATTTGAAATTATAATCTCTGTGAGTAAATGTCATAATCGCCCCTAAGGCCTGGTGCAGATTGGCCGGAGAGCAGTGGTCTCAGAGGTCAGGGGGATTGGTCAATACTGACCTCTCTGTGGTCAGCCAAGACACTCAGTCATTGAGAAACAAAATGGCTTCTGTTGGTCAGCTGTTTACTGGGTTCATGAAGCAGATGGGGGTCATGATCCATTGAATGAAAAAAGTGGGACATTAAATAAATGTTATAAAGATGTGAATGACTGGAGAAATATCTGTGTAATTGTTTAATAGAACCTGTTGTAGTATGTGTTTGTGTTTGTGTGCACAAGTACGTGTGTGCAGGCACCGTGTGACTGCATGGAGAGTGACGCAGGAGTGACGCAATCCCTGACTGCTCATCAATGCTTCATAGGTTAGATAATTAGATCTGAAGTGACAGGTCTACACTGAGCTGAGCTGGGGAGGGGAGGGAACAGGGAGGGGCATATTGCTATTGATCCTCTGCTCCATGGGCTTCTACTGTTACCATGGTTATCTGTAAGGGGGCAGGGCAGGAAGGGAACACTGTATATGAGGTGATTTAGTTGCTATACATTTGTATCACAATTACATTTCAGTAGATATTCTAGTTTAATCTTTGTTTTTGTTAATTTTGTGGGGCTCCTCACCTGATTTTATTGTACAAAAGTCTCTATATGCCTGTTATAATTTGCCCATAATTTAATTTGTCATAATTACACCACAGACGAATAGGACACTCATCTGATATACATGTTAGCTAAGGCTCTGTGGTCCTATAACCATTACTCTTCCATAGCTCAATGAGTCAGTGGTTTATTGTGGGCAGATAGATAGATAGAGCAGAGGGGTCTGACAAAATCCTCCCAAAGCTCCCAGTCAGTCAGCCAGGTTGGGCCGGGCCCAGGCAGGCCTGCCAAACTCCTCAGCTGTTCCTCTAAAGCAGGCTGAAATAAGAGCAGGCCTCAAAAGCCCTTTGATCTTTTACTGCAGGGGTCAAGGCTGAAATGACCCGTAAATGAAGGAGGAATGAGCTTTCATTTTGTCAACCTGCTCTGTTATTATAAAGCAGTGCCTTCGGGTGACATGAGCTTGTCTTAAGTGCCTACGCCGGTGGAACAGCCAAACATGTTTTGGTGTCACCCAAAGCCCTGTTCACCTACACAAGAAAACATTTACTGGGCCCCAATTGAACAGCTGTGGGAATTTACTGAGGAGTGTGTGTGTGCTCGTGCTGCATGTCTGTGTGTGTCATGGCAGTTTGCATGTGGGACTTTTTGCCTGTGAGTGTTTGTAGGTAGATTTCTAAGGGAGTTGCTCTCTAGTCTACACAGCGTCTGAGGTGCGTTGTCGTCGAGAGATGAAGAGGAGCAGACATCACATAGGAAACAAAGCAACAGCAGTAAATACTGGGCTAAAAGGGAACAGTCTCTCTACTGCAGCTGCTGTTTACAACATTCACATATCCATACTAGTAGAGCCAACCTGTGTTGGCGGAGCACATAAAGGTAACAAAACATGATCATTATGGGATGCATTTGTACAAAATCGTGGTACAGAACATCTTCTTCCGAGTGCTGACATCGCCCACGCATCGCTCCGACTACAGAGAGAAAACCCCGCAGCTGACAAAGGGAAAGCTGGGGAAGAAAGAGCGCCATTTCCATCACTCAAGTCTCAGCTTGTGTTTAGAGTAGTTCAATATTGTGCCCCATTTTGATTTGAACCTGACATTTTTTCTGAAGCTCCCCTATTCTGAATCACAGGAAGAGAAATGAGAGCACTGAACTCACTAGATGTGGAAGAACGGGAAAAACCCCCGGAAGAAAACAACAGGGAAACACAGAGAGAAAACAAATAAATACATAAATAAATCAACAATAGTAGTGTTGAGCCGGGGAAGGAGCCAAACAGGGAAACGTTACAACAGACATTGCAGTGGGGAAAAATTTAAATTGCGGTTATATCAATAATTGAGGTATCTGAGACACAGTGTTTTTGTTCACCATAAGGTTTGATGTAACGGTAGGAAGGTTGAGATTAGGAAGTGTTTGTTTTATTGATGCCCTGGTGCAGATCACATCTGGTGTGAACACTCCCCATTACCCCCATACATGCACACACGGATGCACACACACACACACACACGCACGCACGCACGCACGCACGCACGCACGCACGCACGCACGCACGCACGCACGCACGCACGCACGCACGCACGCACGCACGCACGCACGCACACACACACACACACACACACACACACACACACACACACACACACACACACACACACACACACACACACCAACCAAAATCCACATCAATCAATTAACAGTAGCCCCGTCTTAACAAGTCCAGTTTACAGACCCTTGTGAAATTCCAATAGTACAGTATAACTGCACGGCAGGAATTGCAAACTTGTAGTTTATTCAAGGTTTAAAAATGCTTCTAAAGTTAGCAATTTCCACTTTAAAATGTCAGACTTGATTTGCCCTAATGAACAATGTGTCTGTGGGAGTATTTACATATTCCCCTCCGTGCGGGGCCAAGGTGACCGAGATTGATAAATACTGTGTTGAAGCCAGATAAAGTCACTCATATTTCTTACTAATTCTGGTGTCCGCGTCCCCTCACTTCATAAAATAAGTAGTCGGGTTTATTATGTCACGGTTTGGAATGAAAAAGTAGACTTGAAAACAAGTTTTACTGGCATTTGATGTCAGCTAACTAGCTTGAAAGCAAGCTTACTAGTTAGCTACATTAAGAACAATGCAAGCTAAGTTGCAGAAGCTAGCTAGCTAAGGACCACATGTCGGAACCACAGCAAGATAATAATGAGAATGCAGAACCAGCACACCCTAACCTGAATGAGATGGCACGACAAGCAATATTCCAAATATCTCCCCCTTCCGAATTCAACTTCACTCACCCAGGAGAATGGCCACAGTGGTTCACCCTCTTCCAACATTTAAGACAGGCATCTGGCTTGGACAAGCAGCCGCAAGACAGGCAAGTAAACACGTCGCTATACTCAATGGCCACAGAGGCTGAGACTATAGTATGCTCCAGAAATCTGACAACAAGTCTCTGATTTATGACACTGCCTCACTTCATAACTCCCCAACTACCATGCTAGCAACTCAGAGACTCGTAAGAAGTAGTCAGGTTAATTATGTCATGGTTTCGAATGAAAAAGTAGTCTTGAGAACAAGTTTTACAGTTTTGTAGTTAATGATCTCAGCTAACTAGCTAGTTACACTAGCCATAGAGGCCAAGGCTATAGTATGCTCCAGAAACCTGACAACTGACGAGCTAATGATTTATGACACTGTCAGAGCAGCGCTAAACAGCCGAAACAGAATGTGATTTTTGAAATATTTAGATTTAATAAACGCATTCAGGAAAGTGAGGAATCAGTGGACAAGTTCATCATTGCTTTGCATGAGCTCAGTGAACATTGTGATTATGGACAATGGCGAAGGTGCATAAAGATGGAGGAATTCAGATATGATGCTGTTGCTTTCAGCACTACCCACAGAGTTCTTAAACTACGGCGCGCCACATGGTTCAATGTGACAGTAAATCAGCACAATCTACTTTTCATATATCCTGTGCTAATGCCAATACAAAAAAATGAGTAACTTAGAGAAATGTACAATACGGCGAACTTTGCAAATGAGGCATTTGTGGTAAGTACATGGAGGCTTATCTTTATGGACCGGGTGGCTAGGGTCAGTTTGTTATATCTGGAGTACTTCTCCTGTCCTATCCGGTGTCCTGTGCGAATTTAAGTATGCTCTCTTTAATTCTCTCTTTCTCTCTTTCTTTCTTTCTCTCTCTCTCTCGGAGGACCTGAGCCCTAGGACCATGCCTCAGGACTACCTGACATGATGACTCCTTGCTGTCCCCAGTCCACATGGCCGTGCTGCTGCTCCAGTTTCAACTGTTCTGCCTGTGATTATTATTATTTGACCATGCTGGTCATTTATGAACATTTGAACATCTTGGCCATGTTCTGTTATAATCTCCACCCGGCACAGCCAGAAGAGGACTGGCCACCCCACATAGCCTTGTTCCTCTCTAGGTTTCTTCCTAGGTTTTGGCCTTTCTAGGGAGTTTTTCCTAGCCACCGTGCTTCTACACCTGCATTGCTTGCTGTTTGGGGTTTTAGGCTGGGTTTCTGTACAGCACTTTGAGATATCAGCCGATGTACGAAGGGCTATATAAATACATTTGATTTGATCTTCGCTATTACGTGATGATCTAATAGGGCCAAATTAGTGGTAGGTCTTCATGACAGAGCCCTATCAGAACCAATGCAGGTGGATCCAGCCCTTACCTTACAGAAAGCTTAAACCATGGCCCGTCAAAAATAAATGATAAAGAAACAACAATCCTTACTCAGTGAACCGAGAACAAAGACAAATGGTAGAGGCTTGAGGAAACACAAAGTAGCCTTTCTAGCATTCTTGGCGACCAAGATACACTGACACTGCTAGTGAACCAAACAGGGCTACACAGAGAAGTGACTCACAGTGGGAAAAACACAAATCAACAGACAAAACCATGTTCATGGTGTGTAAAAGGGCTCCCATAACAGACGATTTTGCCCAGACAGAGACGTTATCTGCAGAAATAGTCAGAAGAAGTGGTCTACTATACAACAGTCTGCAGATTACAACCCTCAGTGTCAGAACTCCTAGAGGAAGAGGAGTGTGAAATTGCATTTCTTGGCTCTATCAGGACAAATACAGACCAACCATGGGTAACTACACTCAGTCTGTGTAATCAACAGGTCAAATAAAAATGGACACAGGCGCAGATGTCACAGTCATTCTTGAGATCATAAACCAACAGCTGACCAAAGACCCACTGCAGCACACACCTCAAGTTCTTCAGGGCCCCAGTCAAATACCCCTTAATGTGAGAGGTAAATTCCGGGCCACACACATTTATGGGCAACGTTCAACTCAATAAGAAATCTATGTCATTTGTGACCATTGCACTGTTCTACTGGGCCACCCCGCTGTCACTGCACTGGGACTGGTCACAGGGACTGAAAAGATACAACCGCTGTCACTGCACTCGGACTGGTCGCAGGGACTGAACAGGTACAACCGCTGTCACTGCACTCGGACTGGTCACAGGGACTGAAAAGATACAACCGCTGTCACTGCACTCGGACTGGTCACAGGGACTGAACAGATACAACCGCTGTCACTGCACTCGGACTGGTCACAGTGACTGAACAGATACAACCGCTGTCACTGCACTCGGACTGGTCACAGGGACTGAACAGATACAACCGCTGTCACTGCACTCGGACTGGTCACAGTGACTGAACAGATACAACCGCTGTCACTGCACTCGGACTGGTCACAGGGACTGAACAGATACAACCGCTGTCACTGCACTCGGACTGGTCACAGGGACTGAAAAGATACAACCGCTGTCACTGCACTCGGACTGGTCACAGGGACTGAACAGATACAACCGCTGTCACTGCACTCGGACTGGTCACAGGGACTGAACAGATACAACCGCTGTCACTGCACTCGGACTGGTCACAGGGACTGAACAGATACAACCGCTGTCACTGCACTCGGACTGGTCACAGGGACTGAAAAGATACAACCACTGTCACTGCACTCGGACTCGTCACAGGGACTGAACAGATACAACCGCTGTCACTGCACACTGACTGGTCACAGGGACTGAATAGATACAACCGCTGTCACTGCACACTGACTCGTCACAGGGACTGAACAGATACAACCGCTGTCACTGCACTCGGACTGGTCACAGGGACTGAACAGATACAACCGCTGTCACTGCACACTGACTGGTCACAGGGACAGAATAGATACAACCGCTGTCACTGCACACTGACTGGTCACAGGGACTGAATAGATACAACCGCTGTCACTGCACTGGGACTGGTCACAGGGACTGAACAGATACAACAGCACACAGTGTCATCGGATCTGGAACAAGAGATCAAAGAAACATTTCCCAACCCTTTCCAAGGGACACAAACTGGAACCTCGAACCTGAAGCTCAGCCATTTGCGATGTCCACACTCAGACAAGTGGTTCTCCCTCTCCTGGCTAAGGTAAAAAAGGAACTTGGCCGCATGGTGGTAGACATCATTACAAGAGTGGGAGAAGCAACGGAATGGTGTGCTGGGATGGTGGTAGTCTTCAAGACTGATGGTAATGTGCGCATCTGTGTGGACTTAGCCAACCCCTAAACGAAAGCGTCTGTTGGGAGCTACACATGCTACCTTGCATTGAACACACTCTAGGGCAGCTGAAAGACGCCAAGATCTTTTCCAAGCTCGACGAACAGTCAGAGTCCTTTCAAATTCCTCTGTCAAAAGACTGAAAAATGCACCACATTCATCACCTCCTGTGACGGATTCTGCTTTCAGAGGCTCCTGTTTGTAAATCACGTTGGCACCAAAACATTTCTAGTGCAGAATGTTACAACTGCTGATGGCCTTGAAGGAGTCGTCTGCCAAATGGATGATATCCTGGTGTAAAGGGCTACTCAGGATGAACACAACAACCGGCTGTTTGCTGAACGCAAAATGTGAGTTTTTCAATTCACAAGTGAAATTCCTGGGCCAGATCATCAATGGAAGTGGCGTTCGAGCTGACCCAGCCAAGGTGTGTTGGTACTGGAATTTAATGCCAGTACCAAGAAACGTAAGCAAGGTATGGGGAAATACATCCCTCACCTTGCAGAGATTTCCAGACCCCTCAGAGAGCTACTGAACAAAAAACAGCACTTGGACTTGGGATCCCCAGCAAGTGCAGGCATTTAATGACTCCTCCTGGATTAGCCCTTTACGACCCTACAGCAGATGCAAGGTGTCAGCTGATGTGTCCTCCTACAGCCTAGGAGCTGTTCTGCTACAGAGGAAAAGCGACACAGACTGGCGTCCCATCGCGTACGCTCGGGCCTTGTCTAGCGAGGAATATTGCACAGATCAAAAAATAAGCTCTTACTACGACATGGGGTTGTGTGCACTTCAGAGACATGCTTATAGGCCTTGCATTTCAAGTCGACACTGACTATAAGCCCCTCCTAGCACTGATTAGCTTAAAGCGGCTAGGCAAACTACCACCAAGGATCCAATGTATCAGAATGAGACTTCAAGTTCTCTATTGCACATGTCTGGTAAGTGCTTGGCCATGGCCAACACACTGTTCAGAGCACCAGTGCTCTAGAACCCTTCAACAGAGAACCAGACAACCAATCTGAGGAACAGCTAATTGAAGGGGATGTGCACAGTATCCTCTCTGCTCTTCCCATTATGGAAAAACGCTACTGCCTAGTGAGACAGTGCTGCGAACAAGGTTGGGCAGAAGAAGTCCGACACAACCACGCTCTGAAACCCTATTGTGTCGCCTCAGGTGACCTCAATGTGGCACAAGGACTCTTACTAAAAGGTCATCCCCTCCAAAAGGCAAGAGGATGTTCTTATATGGTTGCATGAGGACCACCAAGGTATTCCGAAATCCAGAGAGAGAGCCAAGTCCTCAGTCTGGTGGCCAGGTCCCAGCAAGCAGCTACAAGTGAAAGTCGAACAATGTGACAAATACAGGAGACAGACACCAGAGTCCCTCCTCCCAAGTCCAACAGCAGATGGCTCTTGGCAAAAGCAAGGGGCTGACCTTTTTCACCTCAACAACTCCACCTACCTCGCTGTCTTTGACTATTTCTCTGGATTCATGGAGATGGCAAAAATGACCTCAACGAAATCGAGCATAATGGTGGAGAGTATGAGGTCATGGTTCACTCGTAGTAGGATCCCTCTTCTCCTTGTCTCAGAAAATGCCCCCCAGTTTGCCTCTGAGAATTTCAAAATATTCACAGACACCTGAGGATTCACACACACAACCTCAAGCCCGCTGTTTCCCCAAAGCAACGGTGCAGCCAAACGAGAAGTACAGACTGCCAAACAGCTCCTTTGTAAATCATCAGACCCCTCCCTACCTGATGCTCTTAGCGTACAGATCAACCCCTCTCTCTAATGGACTGAGCACAGCAGAGTTGTTGCACGGCAGGAAGCAGCTTCTGACCATTCCTACTCTGCCCTCACCGGTGACTCCAGGGTGGCCAGACCTCTGAGTGTACACACAAAGACAGACAATATGAGCTCATCCAAAAGAAACACTTTGACAGCCGACATTGAGCAAAGGCCTATCGAGCCTACGCCCAGGAGATACAGTATGGATACAGGACTCCCGGGACATAGGTATAGCGCAATGACACTCAGACACAGCACGCTCCATCCTAGTAAACACTCATGGCCAGACAGTCAGGAGAAACCGTCGACACCTCACCCTGGACCAACAGAAACCGTCGACACCTCACCCTGGACCAACAGAAACCGTCGACACCTCACCCTGGACCAACAGAAACCGTCGACACCTCACCCTGGACCAACAGAAACCGTCGACACCTCACCCTGGACCAACAGAAACCGTCGACACCTCACCCTGGACCAACAGAAACTGCATCACCACAGCTGCACTACGACTCCACTGGCAACCACAGCACCTCTGACTCAGGCTCTGCGGAGCCTTCCCCAGCTCAGACATTACAGACAGAGACATCCATTACCTCTCCACAACCTCTCGACGGTACCCTGTGAGGACCAGGCTCCCACCCACTTACAGTACCTTAAAGACTTTACAGCCCCATAGGTCACACTAAACACCTTGAACTGGGACAGATTAAAGGCCCAGGTGTATGGAGAGAGTTACAGGTAGTCTAACCTGTGCTCTCTTTAAAAAATATTTTGACTGGATATGAACATGTTGTTTACATGTTAGTTTGGGTATTTATTGAAATGCTAGTTTAGAGAACTGTTACAGTTGTTAACTATTGTAGGTTAGACAATGCAGTACTGTGCTTTCTGTTGTTCCCTAAGAAAGGGAGATGTGGGAGTAGTTACATGTCCCTCTCCGTAAGGGGACGCAAGGTGAGGTGTTTTGAAGACAGATAAAGTCACTCATGTTTCCTACTAACTGTGGTGTCCACGTCCCTTCACTCCATAACTTAACAGTATCAACCCGTACAAAAAATGTCCATTAATTATAATCCACATAAAAATGCAAATTTCCTGTTGCTGCAGGATTATCTTCCTTCTGTAGCAAACTGGCTCAAATTAAGATCCTACCTCTATAGCTCCTCTGAGCAAACAAAGAAGATTTATAAGTAAACTCCCTGACCCATCAAAGGAGTGTGTCTTTAGCACTAATTACGGACTGTGTTGACTCTTTGTCTCTCTGCTAGCTTGCACAGGCCTTATTACTGTTAGTCTGTCAAATCTGTCTCTGTCTGGGACACTTTCCCCTTCAAGACATTCCAGGCTACTGACTGTGAGACTATAGGCTACTGTGAGATAAATTAGCATATCCCTAGAGCCATGGCCCTATAGCTTTGATCATGTGACGCCTGCCCTGCCTGACCAGACCTGGTTGTAGTTAGTTAGAGACATGGGATGCGTACTTGTGGTTCTGTATGTTAAAGCTCTAGCAGACCTGCCAGTGTAACCCCCATGGCTGTAAGCCTTCTTGTCACGCTGCTATAATGCAGTGTCACTCCTACTGCTAATGGTTAGCATCACGCTCACTCCCCTCCCTCCCTCCTCCTCTCTAACTCAGCCAGACATAAGTGACCCGCGCCAGTACACTGGATCTGGCGTGAACTTAATCACTTGAGCAAATTGAAACCACTTGCTCAGCAGTATTTTTACAGCGGTATATAGTGTGTGACCCAGGCCTATTGTGAGGTGACCTCTGCTTTTTGAAAGAAGGCTGGGAGCTGGGGGACTGTACTGACGAGAGACCGAATGCCTTTGAAAAGACATGAGATGGTTAACTTTCCCTTTTTCTCCCTTTCTCCCTCCTTAGCTTGATCCCCTCAGTATGTTGGTTGGATGTTGGACATTCCTCCCCTAAACCCACTACCTGTTAGATTTACTACGCCTGGGTAATCCCCTCACAGTTGACATTTAGAGGACATGTTAAGAGTCATGCCTTTAGTGTGAATGTGTTTTTATCTTGAGTGCTTTATCGCCAGTAGGATCCACCACTTTGAAGACCTTCCTGTCCCTCTAGGAAAGTTCCTGACCCTGATTACAAGGTGTGAGTCCCAAATGGCACGCTATTCCCTATTAAGTGCACTACTTTTTACCAGAACCTATGGGCTCAAAAATAGTGCACAATATTGGAAATAGGGTGCCATTTTACACTAATACCACTCTTACCAGCTCTCATCTCTGGGTCCTATCAGCAGGGGGAGCAGGGAGTAAGGGAAGCAGGAAGGGTCAAACAGCCCGCAGCCAGAGGGTTTAACGCAGGCGGACAAACACTGATCAGACACAGAGCTGGAATGCTTCTCTGCTTCTCTTGTCTTTGGAAAAATAGAGTATGTCCTTCTGTTGAGAAAAAGACAATGTTCACTTATTACAAAAACTTAGACTTGAGTGATTGGCGGATACATAGATCATAGACACGGATAGAGAGAAAAGTTTTTACCAGGAAAGTCACAGGCTAGTTGTTAGCAAACATGTAGCTTTCCTTACCCCTCTGCTTTATCCCAGGGACTAGGAGAGCAAGGGTCCAGAACTTGAAAGACTTCAGACGGGGTCTGTTTAACTTTAAACGTCAAGTAATTATGTTGTAACGCAGAGGACATACAGTGGGGCAAAAAAGTATTTAGTCAGCCACCAATTGTGCAAGTTTTCCCACTTAAAAAGATGAGAGAGGCCTGTAATTTTCATCATAGGCACACTTCAACTATGACAGACAAAAGGAGAAAAAGAAATCCAGAAAATCACATTGTAGGATTTTTTATGAATTTATTTTCAAATTTTGGTGGAAAATAAGTATTTGGTCATTAACAAAAGTTTATCTCAATACTTTGTTATATACCCTTTGTTGGCAATGACAGAGGTCAAACGTTTTCTGTAAGTCTTCACAAGGTTTTCACACACTGTTGCTGGTATTTTGGCCCATTCCTCCATGCAGATCTCCTCTAGAGCAGTGATGTTTTGGGGCTGTTGCTGGGCAACACGGACTTTCAACTCCCTCCAAAGATTTTCTATGGGGTTGAGATCTGGAGACTGGCTAGGCCACTCTAGGACCTTGAAATGCTTCTTACGAAGCCACTCCTTCGTTGCCCAGGCGGTGTGTTTGGGATCATTGTCATGCTGAAATACCCAGCCACGTTTCATCTTCAATGCCCTTGCTGATGGAAGGAGGTTTTCACTCAAAATCTCACGATACATGGCCCCATTCATTCTTTCCTTTACATGGATCAGTCGTCCTGGTCCCTTTACAGAAAAACAGCCCCAAAGCATGATGTTTCCACCCCCATGCTACACAGGAGGTATGGTGTTCTATGGATGCAACTCAGCATTCTTTGTCCTCCAAACACGACGAGTTGAGTTTTTACCAAAAAGTTATATTTCGGTTTCATCTGACCATATGACATTCTCCCAATCTTCTTCTGATCATCCAAATGCTCTCTAGCAAACTTCAGACGGGCTTGGACATGTACTGGCTTAAGCAGGGGGACACGTCTGGCACTGCAGGATTTGAGTCCTTGGCGGCAGAGTGTGTTACTGATGGTAGGCTTTGTTACTTTGGTCCCAGCTCTCTGCAGGTCATTCACTAGGTCCCCCTGTGTGGTTCTGGGATTTTTGCTCACCGTTCTTGTGATCATTTTGACCCCACAGGGTGAGATGTTGCGTGGAGCCCCAGATCGAGGGAGATTATCAGTGGTCTTGTATGTCTTCCATTTCCTAATAATTGCTCCCTCAGTTGATTTCTTCAAACCAAGCTGCTTACCTATTGCAGATTCAGTCTTCCCAGCCTGGTGCAGGTCTACAATTTTGTTTCTGGTGTCCTTTGAGAGCTCTTTGGTCTTGGCCATAGTGGAGTTTGGAGTGTGACTGTTTGAGGTTGTGGACAGGTGCCTTTTATACTGATAACAAGTTCAAACAGGTGCCATTGATACAGGTAACGAGTGGAGGACAGAGGAGCCTCTTAAAGAAGAAGTTACAGGTCTGTGAGAGCCAGAAATCTTGCTGTTTGACCAAATACTTATTTTCCAGCATAATTTGCAAATACATTTTTAAAATATCCTACAATGTGATTTTCTGGATTTTTTTTCTCATTTTGTCTGTCATAGTTGAAGTGTACCTATGATGAAAATTACAGGCCTCTCATATTTTTAAGTGGGAGAACTTGCACAATTGGTGGCTGACTAAATACTTTTTTGCCCCACTGTACATGTTCACACAACACTCTTTCACAGGCCTTCTCCACTCTACAAGTAGCCGTAATCCTGGGACATCCAGGGTTTCCCTATGAAATTCCCAGTCCTCTTTTCCCGCCCCCTTTCCTAATCACAAACAGACGAGCACATTAGAGCCTCTGTGCCCTCCATAATACCTCTTTAAATAATCCCTATTTCATTTGGATTTACACAGAGCTGTTAAGGTAGTAAAACTCTTCAAAGTGCTGTGTAACGTTTCATAATGGATGGTGAGGATGGTGTCGGTGCATATCTGTTCTTCATTACCTTTAATCACTCTGTGTTTTACCTGTTCGCTTTATTGTAACAGAGGTCATAAAAACACCCTTGTGAAAAAATGGTCCCGACTCTCAGATTATCTCGTTAACACAACCAAACAAAGTGCTGCGGCCCACTTTTAACATTTACCTTTCTGACAGGAGTGCATTCAGGGCTAAATCATGTTTTTACAGATCTTTCTCTTTCTCATTCTCTCTCTCCCTCCTCTCTGGGCTGGGTGGGACAACAGAGAGGCAAGGTGGAGAGGGAGGGGCTTTCTAGACTGGTCAAAGCCAAATGAATGAATATAACATTAGAGGAAACTCATGTAAACGCTACTGAAGCCCTGTGATGTCATGAAGCACCCATGAGAAAGTAATGATAAAGTTATACAAGTTTAACTAAAAACACATCAATGAACTTATTACATGTCATTGACGGAGTCTTTTGTATTAGCGGTTCCAATCCTACTACTACTGAAGCGTGTTATTAATTAGAGCCCATCCAGCCCCTCTCCTCCTCACCCAAAGCCCCAGAGGTAGAACTAGGGGCTGGGTGGTGCTGGTGCTAGTGGGTCCCGCACCAACCCATGACACTGACCATATCCCTCCTGTCACAGTGACAGGGGGGTGGGGACCTCGGCTGAGGTATTTGACCTATTTGACCCTTAACCTCTAGGATGATTGAAGTGGCTGGCTTTCCCTGGTCGGCTGCTCATGGAGGGATGACGGTGACGAGTCCTTTAGGACCTCTCTGGTTGCAAGGTGGAGAGGGAGAAACACACACACTCACACACACACACACACACACACACACACACACACACACACACACACACACACACACACACACACACACACACACACACACACACACACACACACACACACACACACACACACACACACACACACACACACACACACACACACACACACACACACACACACACACCTTCAGAGTCATAGGGGCCAGAGCGGTTGTAATCTGTCTGATGGGCTTTGCTCAGGCCTGAAGGAAGACATGCTGGTCAGTCATGAGAGAGAGAAGGGCAGTAGTAGCAGGCTGTAGGCAGTGACCTTGAGTTGTTCAGAAAGTGTCAACGCAGAGTGGAGTTTCCTCTAGGGCATCTCTTACTCATGTGTCCTGCATTAGCCTACTCAGGGAGACTTGTGTTACTGGGGGTTGTCATGACGTGGCCCTCTTTGGGTATAGCGAGTACCATGCCCCTCTCTCACCACCTCTCTCTCCCTCTCCTACACCCAGGTTCTGTTATCTCAGATCATAAATTCCCAGAGGAGACTCTCTCCCCCATGGCCATGCAGTATATGGAGAGAGAGTTTCACAGTAGAACAAAGGAACTTCTTCTACATCACAGAACTTGAGAACTGAACAATATCCATGTTTTGGAGAATGTGTAAATGGTCGGTGGAGAAGCCAGCTATGACCCGGTCAGTTTTGTTTCATGTTGTGACCTCATGAAAGACAATACAGCCACAATACCATAACTCTGTTTATACAGGAGCCTCCATTATGAGGTTTGCATCTAATTATTATTGTTTAGAATTAATGAGTTAAGATTAAACTATTTGTGAAATTATGTAATGTGATTTTAAACTGTTAATGTGAGAGAATTGTATTCCCTTTAAAGTTTAACTAAGTCATTGGCCCGCCCCCATGAGCACAGACATGATCTGGCTCATGGGACAGCGCTTTTCTACTGTTACGAATAAAACCCCCACCTGAAGAAATCTTCTTCAGACCATGCGTACCTCGACCATCGAGGGGGCGAAGGTTTGAGTAGAGACCCCAAAAACCTCGGTATAAGCTAAGGTTGCTTGGAATAGTTGTTGAATTCCTAACCAAACCATGTAGAGCATTGGCAACACGGGTGGAAATGGTTCAACTCTGAGACTATCGATCCCGACAGAATAAGAACAACTCTTCGATACTAATTACTAGTCTGCAGCTAGAAATGATGTACCATTGAATGCGAAGACCGAAGAACAACTACTGACAAAACATCTATTCTATAAGAACTTTTCTGCATGGTACTCTGACGTATACATTCTAACCACGAAAGACTCCAGGGAAGCTTGGATGAACATTCCAACAGAAAGACGAATGATATCAACAGAGATCACGACGACACATTGAGCGTAAATATATATTGATTACAATTATTCCCGAATGAGGGAGCGTTCATGTGCAAAGGATTAGCATTTCAATTAATAAAATTATCAACTGTGTAGTGACTCTTTTGTCTTTCCTGCCCTTCTCAGTCCACACCCACTTCCCTTTGTCCACCAAGCCGTCCTATCGGCTTAGCCCACTAGGGAACCTCCCCTCATTTATTTGTAACCATATCTACTATTTGTTTGTTTATGCATTTCTGTGATTATTTAGTTAGTTAGTAAATAAATAAATGATTAAGACAATTGATGTCTGGATGATTCATAGTAAAGGCTGGGTTCGTGCAGATAACCAACGATTTACGAGATAATTGATTTGATTAAATAACAAGTCTTCAATTTAATGATGCCAAAGACACGACAGGGTGTTATTGGGCACATTGCTTTATTTATAGATTATCTTAAAACTATTCAATATTTTCTGGTATGTTGTATGTAAAGTCATTTTTTCTATTACGACAGATTCAAATTAAACAACAGTACTGTATCTATGTCAGTTGAAGTCCTTGGATTCTTGTGATAAAGACATATAACATTGAGTCTGTATCCCCTATTGACACAGATACATCTAAATCTTATGT